>NC_084703.1:5022094-5322094 GCF_033807575.1 Cydia pomonella | reverse complement strand
GGCCCGCCTGATGGTAAGCAGTGTCCGTAGCCTATGTACGCCTGCATTTATTTACATGCGCGTTGCTGACCCTAAACCCGCCCCCCCTCGTTGATCTCAGGCAAAATTACTCACCGGCAGGAACACAACACTATGAGTAGGGTCTAGTGTTATTTGGCTGCTGTTTTCTGTGAGGTAGAGGTACTTCCCCAGTTGGGCTCTGCTCTAGACCTGGAGTGACATCCATTGGCTGTGCCCTACCACACAAAGCGAGATGACATTCGCAATGCCCATACCTCTCTTTTGGACGTAGTTTAAGGACGTACCCGGGTCCATTATTTGCATAGGCGAAATAATAACGTGCTAGTCTTGGAGGATTTAATAACTGGAGCCGTTAATAGCTTACCTGTCTGTCGAGAACCTCGGCCAATGGTCATATGTATTGTATGGACTGATGTATATCTGACATGGCTATTTGTACGTTACGTAAAACTTTTGTACAGAAAATTACATACAAGGCGTCTCCAGCTGTTAAAGTCAATCAGTCAGTGCTCACATAACCTAATAGAGCGTAGTTATCGCTCATTCGCGCATAGCTCGAAATGTTGACCTTTGACCTATGATCTATTAGATGGCGCCACTTTTTGATATTTAACACATATCTGTGAAAGAATAATGATCAAAGACAAAGCGTTTTAAAAGTTTTATGCATCTGTCGAAAGATGGCACTAAATTTACTGTGTCTATTAAATTTACGTTGACAATCCATCTGTATATTAAATTCTCTTTGCTAACACTAAATGTGTTAACAGGAGCAAGGATCGGCCGTGGTTCGGGTGCACCATAGCCGGCGCTGTCACCGAGGAACAACTCAAGTGGACCGCTGCGATGACGTTCGCCGAACACACAGACATACTGCCGTCTCCCCGTCTCGTGATCACGTAACACACACACACATGTCGGACATATTACTTGCCCTCAAAATCTGACTTCAAATATCCAGAAAGAGCCTTAATCGTATTATTTATAACCGGGTTTCAAAATTTGCTAGCTTAAAATTAACGCTGTCAAGGTAACGTCGGTCGTCAGGATAGGCTTCGGAACGCAGAACGTTATTTTCAAATGGACCCAAAATGCCCACGCTTGCCTACTAAGGGGGGTCTGCCAAGTAGGGCTCCCAGCGGATCCAAGGACTATGTGCATGAATTGTAATAGTGTCAGATCAAGGGGCCTAACCAAGTTGAAATCGTTTATAGTATACACTCCATAATTTATTTATTTTATTTATTTAAACTTTATTGCACAATACATGAAGAGTACAAATGGCGGACTTAATGCCAGAAGGCATTCTCTACCAGTCAACCATGAGCCAAACCGAAAGATCCTAATAGGTGCAGATTTATAGAAAACATCAATAGAAACCAGTCTAGTAAATAAAGCTAATAGGCCAAAACATATGTATCTTCGTAGCTTAACATATCTCATTATAATATACACAAATCATTAAAATATGTAATATTAGATGATAAAAATAAAAAGATAAATTTTAATATCGTTGAGTTTCTTTATGTAAAACAGAACTCAATTGCAATACAGTTACAGTCGCGTCCAATTGTGAAGGTATATTTACTTAAAAATATAAATCATCACCAATAGAAGCGATTACATTCCCTTTGCAGATTTAATCGAGAATCGTAAAAAATCGGTTCTAAATTGCATTATCACAACCCCATAATCACTTTTTGACATGTGTTAGCCTACCTTTCTCATTTGAAAAAGACTAGGGAGCGTGCATGAACTGTAGGAGGCAGCACAGGAGCCGTCAGATTTCTGGCGCGAGGCGTAAATGTGATGTTTATTGTTCCGATGTAGCCCACAAGATGGCAGAACCTACTATGCACAAGAAAACACGTGACGTGTAAATGTACATGTTTGTGGTTCCGATTCAGGCCACAAGATGGCAGACCCTCCAACGCGCACGGTCCCTATAGTTGTCCTTGGCGCTGTGGGCACTAGTAACGACTTTAGGGGTTCTTGGCGTCCAAAAGGTTAAATATTACCTATACATTTTAATTATTTGCTTATGAAATCTGCCATCCTACTTGGACTTGACTGATCACATTTCACACAAGTAGATTTAAAATTTAAATAAAGCATTTGAGTCCTCTAATGGCATATAAAATGAAAAAAAAAAGGCACGCGTCTAGAATTTCAACTTTAGCATTAAGCCATTAAGGTTCAAATTGTAATACATTTTCGGAAAATGTGACTTGTCTTCAAATGAATCATCACAGCTGGATCAATTGGAATATATTTGGATTTTTTAGGAAAACCTTGTATAGTGCGGCCTAAAAAAGGGTTAAATAATGCATGGATATGATCACGAAGCATTTTATCGCTTAGTCTTCCCGATATGTTTCAATTGGCGTTTGTCGATAAACGGTTGTCTTCTTGGCTAGGCCCGCAGAACAGATAATTATCACATTATCTAACATTTAAGATATAAGACATCAGATTTTGGCTATATTATAAGTGTTCTAAAGGTACAATTTTAGAATGTACGCCTTGGTGTGCCACTTAGGCTATCACCCGAAATAAAAGAAGCTTGCGCTTGCTTCCCTAGACTCTAGAGGGTTGCCAGTATTTTAAAACGAAGAAATCTTTTTGAAACAACATACCTAAAGTAGAATTCGACAGAAATGATAAATAATGTAAACGTATTTACCTTAATTTCTTCGCAATCTCGCACTTTTTCATGACAACCATCATTTTATCAACAGTGCACATACTTAATACTTTTATTTATATCAATTAGTAGTTAAAATATGTTGATTATTAATATTTCAATGAAAACGACCATCGTAAAACTTAGGTTATACGTCAAATGCTAACAAAATCTTTCATATTTGTTTACATAATTACAAATTACAATAGGGAGCGTGCATGAACTGTAGGAGGCAGCACAGGAGCTGTCAGATTTTTGGCGCGAGGTGTAAATGTGATGTTTATTGTTCTGATGTAGCCCACAAGATGGCAGAACCTACTATGCACAAGAAAACACGTGACGTGTAAATGTACATATTTATTGTTCCGATTCAGGCCACAAGATGGCAGACCCTTCAACGCGCACGGTCCCTATAGTTGTTAATTTTCTGTGACATATGTATTATATGAACCTCCAGGTATTTTTAGTAGTAAGTTTTATGTGCGTATTATGTACTTTTGACATATGTATTATATATGACGGTATGTATTCTAAATAAATAAATAAAAATAAAATAATTTGCCATTTCTATTGAATTCTACTTTAGGTATCGGTTTTGATTGATATATAAAAATAATCATTTTAATGTTCTCGAATATTTCGAAATTGGAAATATGCGTCAAAATACTACCATAACTCGAAAGTCTGAATCGGTGCTAACATGCCAGTTATCATGAGTATCAAAGAAATGATGACACTATTTGTTTTGACAGTAATATATTTTGTATTGTAGTTGATATACTGAATATTATTGTTATGTATACATATATACAATATTGAAATGTTATTCTTATGAATTACCTACCACACAGGTATAGGTATAATAGTTTAAGTAATTTAATAAATCTGAGACTTCTAAGTGGTTCTGATGCGAAAATAAATAAATAGACAATTATTGTGAAAATTGGTTATATTAAAAAATAAATCAAAGGTGAAAGCGGCACTTTTAAGTATTGATATGAAATACGAATTTGAAAAAAATATAGTATGCTTTAAAAAAATATTCATACTTTACACGTTGACTCAAAAACACGTATACGTACTAGGACTGAAGCTGATTTTCTGCAAGTATAACATTATTTACTTTAAGCAAAGATCTACTATATAATAGAATGAATTAAAATATATTCAAGTAAGTATAATAAGAGTACACTGTAGGGCTAAGATGGCCGATTCTTTATCTTGTGTCACCATGCCTGTCACGTTCTAACTAGTATGTAAGTGCGAAAGTGACGCATGACGTGACGTGTGTTCTTTTTTTTGTAGAGTAAAGCGATAAGCTACCAAATGCATGTGATGCACTACCAATGTCAAATAGAAAAATATATTTGTAAAATAGTTTTATATTTATATTACAGTGAGATGGGAAAGCTCGCTCCATAGAGAAATTATATAAACAGAGAGCGTTTAAATATACATGTTTAAATAATTATTTACACTTGGAGTATTTTCTACAAATTAATTACGATTACATGCCATATTTATATATTATTAATTATTAAATATGGCAGTTAAAAATGGAGTTCAAAAAATATAGTTTATATTTCATTTTAATTTTTGATTGACTTCAAAAGAAGAAATACAAAATTTCCTGTACTGAGATATTATTAAAAATACATTTATCTGTAGCTATATGAATTCCTAAATAAAAGTACGTATTAATCAAACATTTTTAATTGATTTTATAATGAACAGGTGCAGTCGCCATCAGATAAATCGGCGCGCCCAATGTGTTCACAAATATCTGAACACAGGCTTTATTATCAAGACGTTAAAGTGCATGTTCAGGTATTTTTGAGCAGGACCTTGGCAGCTCTGATACATCTGATGGCGAGTATACTAGAATAAAGATGATGGAACGAACGCCAAAAGATTTAATTTGTAACCTATGTCGTACCTTGCACTCGTTAGAGACCTCATACGATTGTCACAAGGTACGAAATGGGTCCCAAAGTAAATCTTTTGACTGTACCTTTAGCAATAAAATTAAAATTAGAACAGTGTCGGCGACTGGCTAAACGCCCCCACTCCCAAAAACTGCACGTCAATTTAATGATAAAAATGTCAATTTATTATATTGAACAGTGAAGTGTAAAAATATGGGTGTACACATCTTACCCAAAAATATGTCCCATAGCATCTTATTCCAGTGTAACAAGAGCGTAGTACAATATTTATGAGACGATTCTTTCGATACATATTTTTGCACTTGACTGAATATAAACAATAATAACATGTAAGTAATATTATCATTATAATATATCATGCATAATTATTATTAGCAATGACATATTAAGAAATGTGGAATTTTTATGATTTGTATCTAGTGTTTCTCTTTTATATCATATTTGATGGTTTTTCATAAAAGGTTGGAGTTGAATTTTGAATTAAAGATCGTAGTAAAATACATAATAAAAATGTAGAAATAATACAATCTCCATTAATGGGTGAACACATGTAATAAGGGCCTCGCTCTTATGTACTATAAATAAAAAATAAGTAAAAACTGTCACATGTTATGTATTTATAACTATTATTGTAAATAAAATTGTATTTCAACCATGTGTATTTTTTCACTGTACAGATTACCCAGTAGATGAAGCAACTACTCGTGGTCATCAGATCATCAAACATAGGCCTTTTTATGACCTAAAATTTAAAACAGGGGGACGAAAGTGATCCTTTCGGGCATTCTCGGTTCACTTCGGCTCAGCATTGCTACGAGCAATTATTAGGGTTGGCACAACTTGACGTCCCTATACGTGCACAAGATAATGACTTGAATTTTGACAACCCTAAATAGCCGAAAGGGATAGTACCATACATTAGAAAGGGACAGTATGATTCGTCCCTGAATCGCTGTCAGACTTAGATGTTGTAGGAAGTTTCCTTTAATTATAAAAATAATAATAATAATTCAGCTTATATACGTCCCTCCTGGGCACAGGCCTCCTCTCATGTGCGAGAGGGCTCGGGCTATAGTCCCCACGCTAGCCCAATGCGGATTGGGGACTTCACATACACCTTTGAATTTCTTCGCAGATGTATGCAGGTTTCCTCACGATGATTTCCTTCACCGAAAAGCTAGTCCTTTCATTATATGTTTTTTTTTTCTTTTTGCCATCAACCTCGAGATCATGAGAGCATTTATCTTATTAATTGGAAATTGAACTAATTATGACGTCATCTATGAATAATTCAATAAATAACGTCACAATTATACGAACGAACAAACAAATCAGTCAAAGACCGATTATCACTTTTAAGGCAGTTTACTGATACACTAATCGACTTATAATTAAACGAATAACGAATGTACTTAAAATTAATTCGAAATTATACTATTTTTTATTAGTATTGAATGCTAACCAAATTTTGGTGGGAAAAAAATCCCACCTTTTACCAGAGGTAACTACTGGGAAGAAAAAATCCCTGTTGTTACCAGTGGTTTAAGGTGGGAAAAAAATCCCAGTAGTTACCACTGGTACTGGTAACAACTTGGTGGTAACTAGTGGGAAAAACCCTCTATTGTCTATTGTTTATTGGCCTTTTTGATAAATTAACTTTCCTTGTCTCGACCAAAAGATACTATTGTTTTATATGTAGGTCTCGCCATTACACAAGAGGCGAACGGAGTGATTGATGAACAGGTGGAATTACATACATAGGTCATCGTACGTCTGCTCTTTGTATCCTTGTATTTTAAAACGTAATGTAAGGTTTTTTTGTATCATACGAATTCATTCAATCATTTTATTTATATCACGGTGTTTTGTATGAATTTCAAACTTGCATATCTGTAAATAATTACAGATATGCAAGTTGCGGAAGTCTCAATAAAGTTGGGAAAGTCGTAAAGTTTCAGGAGAATTTTACAGAAAATAGAGGAAACTTACATTTTGGAAATGGAAAATTCCGATTGTCATACAAAAATATGAAAGTTTCTGAAATCTTTCCACGTGGAAATTTTGCCGATGGCACAACAACCTGCGTAGTCAACATGCCAATCGTAAACGTTTCGTAGCGTAGTCGCGTTAACGATTGGCACGTTGGCTACCGCACCCTACCCGCGTAGTCAACACGTCAATCGTTAACCCCCCGTAGCAAGCGAAACGCAAGCGTCACAGTCGCACTAATATGGAAGAGAGAGATGACTACGCTACGTTATGGAGCATTAACGATTGGCACCTTGGCTAAGAAGTATGCACCCAGTAGACGTAATAATTAACGTCTAATCTAAATATGCATAATTGTATTCGGATAAAAGGAGTTATAATTGTATTTAGTGATTGGAATGAACATGGGTAAATTGACTTCCTAGATAATAAAATCACTTAGAATAGTTTTAAAACAGTTTATTCGAGCGCTTAAGCCTTTCGTTTCCTAAATAGGGATAGGTTATAGGCGTTCCAAAATGAAAGCGCTTATCTATCTTGTGACAAATTGTGCAAGTTGTCTTTAGCTGCACGTAGACCACGAAAGACCTAGGCAAACGAGGAATGTGCACGTAATAACGAGCTCCCGCTCGCCGCAAGAGAGAGACAAGCTCATGTTTTTCAACGAGAGATAGAATGCGAAAATTAACCAAAAATAATAGATTTCTTAAGTACATAAATAAATATGGAAGTATTTTTTGTGCTCCTTATGTACGAGTATAACCTATCTATGTTATATAATACCATTGCTTTAGGTATCCAGAATTGGATTACGGTCAATTTCAAGAATACAAAATTAAATGTTTGACTGAACACTTATAGTAAACACCCCATAATGGAAAAGGCGCCAGTAATGGGATGGTATGGACAAAAGGAACCCTTATGGTGCGACTCTGTCTCTGTCGGTCCGTTCGACTTTCACATTGCAAAATATCTCGAGAAGTACTTAAGCTATCGATTTGTGGAATAGTAATGAACAACGCTAACCCAGACATATTGGAAGTGTAATGTTTTTATTTTTTTTATTTTAATTATGGAAAGTCAAGCGGGGTATCATTTGAAAGAGATCAAATTGAACATTACAAAACTTTTTTATTTAATTTTTAAAAATTACCTAAAAAATTTACTTATGAAGGATCATGTGAAAAACATACCATTGGCCCTCCCCCCCCCCCCCCCCCCCCCCTCCTTATAACATTATCATAACGATTACAGGAAAAATAAAATCAGACCTCTATCTTGATAACTTTTTCTTTAATTAACAAAAAACATTTTTTAATTTAATTTGCAAGTTAATCCCGTTCGCGGGTGTTTATTATAGTTGAAATTCCTTTGAAATTACACTACAGACACCTTCTTTGAAATAAGACAAGAATTATTGAAATCGGTTCACATGATAAAGAATTATCCCTGAAAAACCAACATACATACAATTCGCACAAATTAGTTAGCCAATTTGCCCATTAATGCCGCTGTACACAATTATGCTAATAGTATACTTCTGGTCAAGATATTTCGTAGTTACATGAGAAAATTGAAAGTTTGCACGGAACCCTCGGTGCGCGAGGTAAACGAACTCGCACTTGACGGTTTTTTTAAGTGCCATACTATTAGTAATCTCTCTTGTTTTCGCCTCACCGCCGGCAAGACGTTTAAAAGAATTTCGCCCTTAAGGTTCGACAATTATTAATATCCAAGGTAGCTATTACCAGAATCGGAAAATAGATAACGAAGAACTAACTGGTTAGCCAAACAAACCCATTTGTCGTTTAACTTTGCAACTGATGTTTGCTTCACGACAGTCGTTTGGGTGATTCTTACTTCTGTTTTTAACCACAGAATAAATAATAGTACTACCGTAAAGAATTCAGGGACGAATTATGCTGTCCCATTCTAATGTATGGCACTATCCCTTTCGACCATAAGGACGTGCTCGTATAGGGACGTCAAGTTGTGCCAACCCTAATAATTGCTCGTAGCAATGGTGTAGACCTAGTACATGATTGGCGCGAGACTATCTCGCGGCGAGATAGACTACCCGTCTTTTCCTAATCATGTAAATTAAAGAAGGACGGATAGTCGCGCCAATCATGTGCTAGCCCGGCTGAACCGAACGGAGCCCAGAAAAGCCGTAAGGAGTGCCCCGACGCAAAAAGAGTGGTGCCGTACGTTTGACGCCAATATCTGTCTGTGGCTAGGTCAAACTCAAAACTATATTCCCGTCTTTCCTGTAGACATACTACCCAAAAGTTAATGACTTTACAGTTTAATTTCCTTATTTAAACCTTATCTACATGAAAAGGTACTCCTGCCCGTGGAGCCAACGTGCATCGTTCACGCTCCGTGGCGAACGAAACGCAACCGTCACAGTCGCACTAATATGGAAGAGTGATAGAGAGAGATGACTACGCTACGCTACGGAGCGTTAACGACTGTAACGTTGGCTACGCGGTCTGTTATTTGGATAATTATGATAAAATCATTACCTACATGCTAACAAGATATTAACTACTGTCCACTGAAGAGAAAACGTGTGTGTTCATCAAAACTGTAGAGATTTCTCTCCTTTGGATAATAGTTAACGGCTTGTTCGATACTATATCTGTTTTACCTGATCGGTCAGATTTTGCAATTAAATAACTGTTAATTAACATCACTCTAGTATCTAGGAGGATATATTATTATAATTGGGTAGTAACGTCGCTACCAGATATATCGGAGTGGCCAAAGTGTTCACAAATATCTGAACAAGCACTTTAACGCCTTGACAATACAGGCGTGTTCCGGTATTTGTGAGCGCCTTGGTCGCTCCGATATATCTGATGGCGACTGTACCTGTATACAGTGACGTGGCGAGAATTAATCTAGCCGTGGGCGAACTCTACGATACCCTTTTCTTTCAATATGTATTCTTAAGGTAATTAAAAAGGTTTGACTCCCGCGGGGGGCCTTTAAGCCCGGGGCCGTGGGCAAGGGGCCCTTTCACTCACGCCTAGCTAGCCACTAACTGTATAGATTGGTAAATCAAATTGTGATTTAAGTTCTGGGATATACCTAAAACAAAATAAAAATTAAAAACGGACCAAGATCATATCGGACCATGTAGAGGGTTCCGTAGTTACCCTTCTATGTTTTTTGTACGTCTTTTTACTAACGCAGTGGCTTACGTGAGCGAATAACTCGCGATGCGACGCGGCGCGGCGGCCCAACGGCATCAGGGGTATGACAACTTTAGTTCCGCTACTATTGTATTAGCGCTAGCATCGCACCCTATATTACATAATCTGTGGTCTTTAACTGTCAATTATCTGTCAACAGTGTCAAGTGAAAAAATTTCAATTTGACAATTCTCACTTTTAGTTGTTTTGTAAACTTTGAGTCGAGCGTCGGTTATCTTGCGTTCTCCTCCCGTCTTGGTTGAGTTGAGTACCCTGAGAAGCCACCCTCCTCTGGTTTGCAATACAATTCTTGTGTCCTCCTCCCATCTTGGTTGAGTTGAGTACCTTGTGGCTGCCGAATATGGCACCATTAAAGTGTTGTGTTCTCGATTGTGAATCAACAAGTGACACACACAGACTATTTTGCATGCTGATAAACGATCATTTGCGAAATTTGTGGATGTCGTTTCTAGTTCCAGTTAACCCACATTTACTGGGACTGACAAAGGGTCAGCTAATGACTAAACGTGTTTGTCAGAAACATTTCGACGAAACTCAGTTTAGCCCAGGGTCAAGAATTCGCTATTCTTACCCTTGCCTTTTCACAGAAAAGGAATTTTTTCACGGTGTCCCTCTCTCGTCTGAAGGTAAGTTTTTATTTAAATTATTAGTGTGTAAAATTTTTCTTACTCTGTCATGGTGTTTTTGCTAAATATATTATTATGTTTTTGTACCTAGCAATATATTTAAATTAATGAATAATCTATATTAAATATTATGCTCATGGTATTTTTACTAAAAATAATATTACACTGCTGAACGATTTTCATGCGGTTTTCACCTGTCAATAGACTGATTCTTGAGGAAGATTAAGTAGTGTAACCCGTGCGAAGCCGGGTTCGCTAGTACCTGCAAGACTTTGTCCTATGGATACTTCAGCAGAACATTTCAAATAAAATTCTGACGGTGGCATTATTTATTTCACATATTTCTAATATAGTTAAGAAGCCGTCTTTTTGTTGATTTAGTTACTTAGTAATTGAATTAAAACAGTGGGGCATATTACGCAAAACTACGCAGGGGCGATGCCGGCAATGAGCATTTTTTGCATAATAAAAGTATAGTTGTATTAAACATCGTTTTTGTTACCATCATTGTACATACCAATTTTTTCTTTCAGACAAACGAGTCAATAATCCACAAGAGACTATGGAGACGACAGCTGCAGTCGTTTTATTTTTCGATGAGTTATTTGACTGTGTCAATGGATCACCAGGTCAAGGAAAAGGCAAACTTAGATGTGCTGTTAAAGAAACATCAAACCATAAGGATTTTTGGCAAAATGCGCTAAGAACATTGCAAAGTATGACATTTTTAGACCGCAATAGCAAACAGGCCAAACGTAATGGCCAGCCAAGACATGTACGCGTTCCATGCTTGGAAGGGTGGATAACCACATTAAAAAGTTTCCTGGGCTTATCAAAAATATTATTTTCTAAATACAAAGTGAAATATTTTTACCCTCGTTTTGTCAATCAGGATCCCATCGAAAACTTCTTTGGTCGTATAAGAGCAATTAATTACAGAAATGTGAATCCCGACGTAAACACTTTTATATATTCTTTTAAATCCATAGTCCTCTCTAATATATTGGCCCCACAGTCAACATCCATGAACTGTGAAGACGATGACGGAGAAACCCTAATTAATGTAAGTAATCTGTTCTTCACTACATCATCTGAGGATGAGAAAGAAAAAATTTTAAAAATGCATACTTTGCATGTTACTGCTTATAAAAAATACAAAGCGCACCGTTTAAGACAAAAAGCTACTAAAGATTAAAAATAAATATAATTTAAATACATTCTCTAGTTTTTTTTTGTTATCCTTTTTGAAAGTACATATTTCCTGAAGGAGGGTCCTGTCATTCATCGTATTTTTTATCGTAGTCACAACACTAAAGAATATCGATATCGATAATTTTAATTCTTGAAATCCCTAGTCTTTACTGTCAAATAAGTGCCACAGATTATAAAAGTTTACAGCGCCACAACTATAGTAAAGGGAACTAACACAAGGCCACTGTCCCATCTGTAGCTAGCTACATATTATTAATCTGTGAACGGCATTCGCGTTCAGAACGAGATCGCCCACGTAGAACACTTCCATAGGTTTCAAAGGATTGAATTCACCCGCGCCGTGCTGCTTGGCGTTCGCGAGTTATTCGCTCACGTAAGCCGACACCTAAGAGGGGAAGTTAACCGATCATGTTCGTATAATTTTCATTGAAAGTAGGTATTTATAAAGCTTATCTTTCACGATTTTATTTTATTTTTTGGACTCATCGTGGTGGAAATTGGAAATGGTATTTGGAAACTCTTATTCGTTTTATAAGGTCTATCCAGCGACGCCCCACTGCCACACCATAGGATTAAAACTAAAAAAAAAGAAACTGTTGGAGGGTACCCTAAAAATATTTTTATTTTGTAGTTTTTATTTGACCGTTGAGCAAATCCGCGGACGGACAGACAGACGGGCATGGTGAAACTATAAGGGTTCTTAAGTTGATTATGGAACCCTAAAAAGAGCTTACACACATCGGCTAGGCATCGTTTTCACCTGATTCCGACGTCACCGGGGGAAAAAGAAATCCTTTATCTTAGGGAGACTCTTACAGATGCATAGATTAATATTTACTAATTGAGGGGTAATCAATCATCCACGGCACATTACTGTGACTCTGATACGGACCGATTAGCATAACTAATCATTGTCGCGTGCGAATTCAAGTTTGGAGTCGCGCGCGACAATGTAAGCCTTGCTAAGCGGTCTGGTGTAGTTTTTTTGAGTCATCAGGCCATATTTGGACTCGTATCGTATGGAACAAAGGAAGAATTTCTTCTCTAGATAAGAATAGAAAACAACGTTTCAATCAAGATGTTTCAGTACGAGTAGATGCTTTAATCTGGAGTAGGTCTAGGTACACATTATTGACTAACATTGTCAAGGACTGCATGTTTACTCAAACCTAAATCAATATTTACTTGCTTATTTCATAAATAAAGATTAGGTTAGCGAATACATAGGGCGCTCGGAGTCACCCGGCAGCCGGTCCGGGCCGTGCCAGGCGCCCGGCGCAGCACGCGACCACAGCCCCAGCATTACTCCCAACATTAATAAACTGCTCTAATTTACCTTTACTTTCTCCTTCTTTTAATAAACCTTTAAAAATGTCCCAGTCTTATGTACCAGTTGTTTTTTGCCTCCGTCTGACATCGGCTGACATTTTTTCGTCGTAGTTTTTTTTTTTGTTAATTAGTGGATAATGGTTTCGAGATCTAGATAGGGACTGTAAATTGGGACAGTTTAAAGTTTTAAACGATGGCTGACACGGAGGCTAAGTCTAGCCAGATTACTGAGGAGGAGATAGCGAGGGTGAGTACTTAAGAGGGGAAATGTGTAGGTATGCGGTGTTGCCGTGTGGGCGGGCTCTTTACGACACGATGATCTATCATACCGCTTATTATATGGCTTTTGGCGCGTGTTGGACGAGACGCGACTGCTGTTAATAATACATGCATAAATATGTATATACGAATGCCTTGTTACGTGTCTGGTTCTATTTTCGGATATTCTTGTTGTTATCTTTGGAGGAAATCTGCTTATATTTTAAGGGCCCTTAATACTTTATAGCTTTAAACGAAAATTGGTGTGTAATTTAGGAGTTGTACAGTGGCACAAATACACCTTTAATGTTGTGTTCATGCGTTAGTAGATGGATATGAATATTGTAATAATTCACTATGTAAGTAAGTATTAAATAATTTGCAGTAGGATACTCCAGATAGGTAAAGGCACCTATTACCGTGGTAGTTAAGGAACTTTTCAAAAGAGATCCAAAAATTAAGGGTATCAATGCTGTCTAACAGCCAGGAATTTTTTTTTTCATCAGAGCATTTAATGAACTTTCCGTTTCACACGTTTTTGGATTCATTTTGGGTTATTATATGTATTAAAATATTTTTTGAAGCCAAAATGACCAAATCTTCTATTACCGTGGCAAGGGACAGACTGTGATTCTATTATCGCGAATTGAGCTTTCATTACCGAGGGTACAATTGGCATGATTTTTCTGCACTCGTTAATAGAAACCAAACTCAAAATTCGAAACCTAATACCGAGGGTTAAAACAATAATAACGACGTGGGTTCTGTATATTATTTTTGTGTCATTAAGTTTAATAATGACACAAAAATAAAAAATAAAACTATAGGAGTATGTTTAAAAATAAGAGATATATTCGAAGTGATTATAATTACACTTTGGCACAATCAAATACTATTAAATAGTTAACTTACCAAGTACCCACGAGTACCTGTATAACAAGTTATAAGTTGAATGTTTTACATGTAAAACAACAAAAATTATTGTCAGTAAAGTTTTACTAAGGACGTATATGACAAATAAGCCTGCCTGTTATTAATTAAAGTAATTTTAAAATGCTATAAAGATTGACAAGAATTTGTCTTACTGACATAATTAGCTGCACAAAAAAAACAAGTAAGTAACATTTTCTCATAAGGCACAGCGTAAATTATAGTCGACATTTTATAAGCTGGACGTTTACCACCTGTAGGGCTAAGATGGTAGGCTCTTTATCATTTGTCACCATGGCTGTCACGTTCTAACAAGTATGTAAGTGCGAAAGTGACGGGCATAGTGACAAATGATAAAAATCGAACCATGTTGCCCCCGCTGAGTGAAAGTTTACCACAGTGAAATGGTAAACGTCCACCTTATAAAATTTTGACTATATATGTATATACATGAAATTTTTTAATTCTAATATTTTTGATAAGGTAATTAAGTTAAATAAAGTCTCTCACATATTATGTGTTATACTTTACCCGTTTATAATTAACAAATCACAGTACTTTTCTTATTGCTGATTCTTATAGCTAAAAAAAGATCATGTCTGAGATTTTGGACTACTGTATAAATAAAATTATATAAAAAAATTTTTTTATCGGAATTGTCCGGCAGTTGGGTACCCTTCCTTGTCAGAGTAATAACTGAATCAGAAAACAAAAGAATTTAAATCTGATAATGATAACTGAAGTCTAAATTTTATCAACGAAATCTGCACTTGCGGTACCCTAAATGCGATATTTCAATACAATACCAAATAGTAACTCGGTAATAGATAACTCTTTAAGAGCCTATTACCGACCCATTCGATATTTCTCTGGGTCGGTAATAGATTTCTATACATTCTATTACCGAGGGTAATCTGATCATACCATCGGTAATAGGCTTAATTTGGAGTTTAATTAAACCTAATTCCGACCCATAAAAAGAATAAAACACAGATGGTTTTTCAAATCAAATCAAACACGTATATTACAAGCTTCTTGTAAAGACAAAATCACATAACTGGCAAGTAAATTTTAGGTTTTAACTCAAAATAAAAAAAAGTTGACAGATTAAGGGTTCCCATAGAACCAAGGAAATCGGTGCTGAAGTTTTTGTTAAAAATTAAGGGTTAGTTGAATACTTTCCATACCACGGAAATAGCTCTTTAATAGCGTGAATAGATCAAGATTGGAATAAATAAAAGAAATTATAAAAATGATAATTTGTAGCAAAACTAAAGAGTAAATAACAAAACTACCTCTTTTTCTATTACCGTGGCATACCACGGAATTACTTACCACAGAAGTAATTGGCGTCTATCACCGCTGCATTTTATTTTCAATTTTAAACGTATTTCCCGGTCAAAAACTAAGTTAAAAGTAATTCAATATCGTGTAGAAAACAATAAACAACCTCTTAAAAGGCATTGCACTAGTTTATTTGCCATAACTATTACGTAAAACACTAAGTAAGATTGGAGTGCACTTACCTGTAGTGTCACGCGTCTGTATGGAACAACCGGTTCTTGCGCCGCCGTCGCACAAACTGACGAATCGCGAGTTTTTTGTTACACTCACACAAATGCACACTAATGGGCACGATAGACCAATGAATGAGCTTGTTTTGTGTATGCTTTATTTCTTAGGGAATAGATCTGTTTGCTTGCAAAATGCGTATTTGTAAACACCGCGGTGTTAGACGTCGATTTTGATACCCGCGTTAATAGCCGCCGTTACCCTATGTATACTATATAAATAAGATAATCAAAGTAGATTCCACTATAATCACACAACATCGTCCTAGATGTAATTTTAGGTATATAGCACGACAATTAGGTACTGCAATATTTTACGTGGGTAAGGTTGAAATAATTACGAATACATAAATAGGTCTCACATTAACGACATTAAGTAGGTAATTCAGTTCAAGTAGGTATCAGATCAGACGGTATACTTAATAAATTGTTTTGAGTGATCCATCTAAAACACTTTCGGCGGATTACATTAATTAACGTATAATGGAAATAAGGGGAAATAAGAATTTAAGTATCATGAATTAGTAATTACTGTGCCGCCCGTGACACATAATGTTTTTCATCAAATCATATGTTTTTCTTAATATGTTTTACAGTACATATGGGGCTACTTTATAGCACTAGTGCGAGAAGTAGCATATTATGTTACTGTGTCGAACATTTAAAGGGCCATATGTACTGTAAAACGTTGTACGATACATGTGCGAATAGGTAATTCGCAACTCGTGTCGATTTAAAACACTCCCTTCGGTCGTGTTTTAATTTATCGCCACTCGTTTCGAATTTCCTATTTTTCGCACTTGTATCGTAATGTACTATTTTACTAGGGTCCGACTGAAAACCAGGGCTTATTTCGGTTACGGTATAACGGTATAAAATTACGATACCGATACATTATACTGGTTAAGCCGTGCGGCTCCGATATAAAAGTATCGCTACCGTTTTAAAATAACGTTACCGGTATTTTTTCTGGTATATACCTTAACCGTTATTATAGCCAAACTGATAGTATTAATAAAAATCAATCCAATAGGAACCGAGTTGGCGCAAAGCTTGGCAACGACGCCTAAGCTGATAGGGTACCTTTATGAAAGCTGTTAAAATACCCGAAAAAATAACGGTACCGTAATTTACCGGTAGCGAAATAAATTTATTCGGCTACCCAAATGGTTCGGATTAAACCGGTATGACATCATACCGTTATATAAAGGTATTGTTATTTTTCGGTTAAGCAACCCCTGCTGAAAACCAGCGTTGCAGTACATTTACTGCAACATGCTAAGTCGAGTCCTTTTTTAACATCACGCTGTTTATATATCTGTCACTTAATATATAAATTGTTTTAGTAGTTTCAATATTTTATTTTCAAATCAATGCGATATTTGTGATGTTAAATAAAACTTTTCTAAGTCTATGTCTACTTTTGAGGAAAAAGGGGAAAAAATAAAACTTCTGCCTAATTTTGGACGTAGATTACAAATTATATCGAAATTTAAGATTTACGGACCGCATCGCCTAGCAAGTGCAGCAGCAGCAGGTAACATAAAAAATGCGGTTGTAATAAAAGACCACCTTACCTTGCAGGCGTAAATAATATGATACAAGTCCAGAAAATAAGAAATTCGCAACGACTGGTGATAAATTACAAGACGACCGAAAGGAGTGTTTTAAATCGACACGAGTTGCGAAATTCCTATTCGCACGTGTATCGTACAACGTTTTACAGTACATATGGCTCTTTAAAGTTTCGACATATGCACGGAAAGTGCTTATTCCCGCACGGGTGCGGGAAAGTAGCACCATATGTACTGTAATATTATGGCTTCAATGAATGAGCTGCATGAACACTGTTAAGGGCCGACCGTGGGGACAGCAATCTAGGGTTTGAGATGAAAATCTCACCATATTAAGTGTATCAGTGTAGTGTTTAAACCATAGGTACTATAATTAAATGCCTAAAATAAATATTCATCTTTAAAAAACAAAGCCAAGCGGTGAAAAACCGTTCTCGTGTGTTTGTACTTATATATGTATATATATTATTTCGCATCCAGAGAGGAAAAACAACAATACTTAGTTGGTTGACAAGGGGGCAAAGTTGTTGTTTAACCGCTCGTGCTAATATTAATACCCGAACAAGCGAAAGATTCCAAAATTGAACCACAAACATGCCACAAACCGCGAGTGGTTCGAGAAGTGGAATCTAGAGCGCTGCGAGGGTTTCCAGGTACGAGGGTTAAACAAACTTTGCCTTCGAGTGAAACACAAAAAATATTTCACCACACCAACGCGAGGAAAATACAAATTAAGAGATGCCAAACAAAATCAAATCCAAATGAATGAAAAATGTATCATTCAAAATAAATAATAAATATTATAGGACATTATTACACAAATTGACTGTGTCCCACAGTAAGATCAATAAGGCTTGTATTAAGGGTACTTAGAGAACGATAAATATAATATTATAAATATTTATAAATACTTAAATACATAGAAAATACCCATGACTCAGAAACAAATATTCGTGCTCATCGCACAAAAAAATGCCCTTAACCAGGATTTAAACCCGGGACCATCGGCTTCACAGATCTACTAGGCCAGACAGGTTGTCGTTTGCAAAATCATCATTTAAAAGTCAATTCTACCAGCTAACATAAGGAAACACCTCAAAATTAACATCTGATTACTTTGCCCCACATGTGGATAAAATGCAACTTTTTCATTTGTTTTTGAAACAACAAGAGGGCTTTCACCAGTTATAGTAAACGCCCCTATATTGGAACAGGCACCAGTAATGGGATGGTATAACAAATCCTGTAAAACTAGTATTTACCATCAGTTTTTAATTGCTGGCAACATTTTACCATAAACAAGAGCCAAAGGGCTGCTTAAGTTTAAGTTTTCATTAATATTTGTTAGTTTGAAAATTAATGGCGCCATACATCCCATGACTGGAGCAAAAAACCATAGTTTTAATTGGTTAATAGTATTGAAATCAATTGCAGTAGCTTTCATTAAATACATAGAAAACATAAAGGACGAATGGGACATTCAACTTTCGCATAAAGTGGTAGACATTTTACAGATGTTGGTGAAATATCAAAAATACTCCAAATTTTCTCCATCTTTCTTCCTTAATTGGTGCCGTTAGCATAGTGTGGTGAAAATGCATATATATATAATTCATACTATTGTTCAATTCCATGTTAGGTCAAAGATCCCGATATCGATACGAATCAAAGGATAACGACAAGTCTCGCACTTGGGAGGATGTTTCACACCCACACTCTCCCAGTCACTGACCGTCTGTCCTGCTGTTGACAAGGAAAACTATGATAATCATAGATAAACTATTATTTTAGTGTCTTGACCGGTCAAATCAGTCGTCTCGATGAAAAATGATTAGCTGTAACAAAATAAATTTAAAGTTATTGTGGTTAACTATGGTGTGGTTGAACTGTGGATGTGTTCGATCGGTTTGTGTTAAGTGAGTAAAAATTTAATGTCTAAAAATACTAAAATAGTCGACAGTCTTTGAGGTGGTTGGAAAGTAGTTATTAACTCTTCACCAATCACCTTGGTTGTCTTCCTATATCATCTTTGGCGGTGTTTTAGAAGAACTTAAAATATGGGTAAGTAAAGTTAATGACTAGTTGATAAAATAATGTTCTTTTAGCAAATGTACTGTTCGATATTTCAGTAGTTATGTGTGCTGATATGCACAAGGATTTTTTTCAGAATTGAGCAATTTTCTACATAGAAAACTTCGGGAAATAAATTTTCCATTTTCTAATAGTTATTTGTTGTAAAATTTTAGCTAGGCGTTGGCACAACGCTAGGCGATAGACGAGATGGATCAAGCTTACTCTGCATGGAATTTGCAATAAATATGAAGTTTATAATTTATTTATTTATTTAATCTTTATTGCACAAAATAAAAACAATCTTATAGTACAAAAGGCGGACTTAATGCCACGAGGCATTCTCTACCAGTCAACCTTAAGGCTAAGCAGAGAGATTGTGAGCGGTGCTATAATTACAATAGCAAAACAAATCAAACAAAAATACATATAATAACATATACATACAAATATAATACACACATACAAAAAATAAATCTATTTATTGACAATAACAATATACATAATGGATATATACAGATGAATACTATAACTAGCTTATATCTAAAATAGGCCCTTGAGGCATTGTACCAAGGATGCTGGCGGCATTTCCTCGTTGTATCGCAATACTGATACGTTGTGCGAGGAAGCCGCCAGCTCTTCGGTCACCAGTTACGTCAACCAGACGTTTCGCGATTTCTCCAAAAAACTTGTGCGCGCTGGGACCCCATGGACCTAGAGTTTCAACGCCAAAAGGTACAAAATGGTACTCTTTACCGAGGCTCTTATATTTATTACGTTTCAAAATTTCGGCGCTTTCCGCCGCTGCGCCCGCTTTTACATTAGTCCGTTGGAGGTGGGACGGTGCCAGTGTGTCTACGCAGGTAGCATCCCACACTAACATCCGTCCCAAGCTCCAAGGAACCAAGGACACCCCATCAGGCCTCTTGCCATCATCCCTGATAATGCCAGTTGGCTCAAGAAGAGCAGGCACATTGATGGTGGCAAGAGATCGACGGATTATGTCATTAAGCGACGCATGTCTTGAAAAACGACCTGCACTTTTTTGACAAGATAATCCGTGGTGTCCCAGTCGGTCCACGTCCGTGCCACAAGAGCATATATGTGGCGTACATACCGAAACCCCGAGTCGCAAACCAGTCGCCAGTCTTAGGGAGGTCGGATCCAAGAAAGTACCAGTATTAGGTGAAGGATGGGCATGTAGCCAGTAGCCGGCTTCCCGGGCTCCGACCGCCAAAAGTCTCGCGTGATCTGGACCCGTACAGTTGTTTAGAAGAGTATTGTAAGTTAAATCACAGTAAATATTATCCCAGCTCCTTTGTGATTTTGGGTTGTCTGGAAATTGTTTGCCCGGGCAAGCAATTTTAAAAGCATTTTTAGCATCCTCAAAGCCCGTAATCTCATAGTTTGTGGGCAAAGCCCTTAAGATATTTCCTATGAGACCAGACGTGCTATTAATGGATGCCAAAAAGGCTGGGGAAGCCACACTGGAAATTTTGCGAATTCCTAAACCTCCGAACCGAATAGGGAGGGACGCTTGAGACCAGGAAGGCTCACTCAGCTGAATGTTTAGAATCATCTCTATACTAATTTTGATCAAATCGTCTATAGGCGACAATAAATTTTGATGTTTCCAAAAAGGACAGCAGCGGAGCACATATGTAAATTTAGGGACAAAAAGACAGAATTTCAGAATCACAAGAGCATAATGAGGGCTAATTTCGAGTAAACTATTCGTGTGACTTTTGAATTTAGATATAGAGTTAGAAACATAATCAGGAAAAGATTCTTCAAATATAGGAGAACCCAGGAGGCAAAGAGAATCCTTGTCTACCAATTTTATATTAGGAGCCAGATCGTCAAATTTGGGTTTTAAGTCGGTCAAAGTACAAGAAGATTTGTGAATAAAGAGTTCGCATTTGCTGAAATTCAAATCTAAACCAATATTTTCGAAACTGCTCCTAACAAAAGACAAATCAGAGAGCACAGTATTCACGTCGCCTCCTAGGGTTCCGTCGTCTAAGTACCAGACGTTGAATTTTGATTTTAAATTTTTAATAATTGGATTTATAGCCAAACTAAAAATTGCTGGCCCGAGAGGGTTACCCTGCTGACAACCAACCTCAGAAGATAATTCATGTTATTTGTACATTAATTTAGACGGGTCTGAATAACAAAAGAAAAGGTAATTGTACAGTTCCGGAATTTTGTCCTTAACTTCTGTCAGCAAAGTGTCCCTATTAACCGAATTAAAAGCATTTTTAACGTCAATTTTGACTACAATTTCACAATCATCGAATGAAAGGTAGGTCCTTAGGGCATGGACGGCTGCCTCGCACCCACCTTTCGTGCCAAAACCTAGCTGTACTGGTTCAAAAAGGGACTGCAATTTTGATCTAAAGTGTCTAACCGCAATTTTTGATGCCAGACGTCGTAAAGTAGACCCCACCGCAATGGGTCTCACCCCTCCGTCCTTTTTGGTTAGGGCAATCAGGTTTGCACCGTATAGGATAGGAACAATTTCGGTGTTAATTTTGCCTGAAAACATAAAGTTTATTAATTTAGTAAGGGAACAGATAAGCTGCTTACCTGAGTCGCCCACCGAATGACAAATTAGGTCCTTCAAATGTTGGGGCGAGATCCCATCCAGGCCAGCCGCCGAACCGGTTTTGAATAACATTATAGCGTCAATAATGTCCTTGCCTCCGATTTGGAGGCAAGCCTGGTCAGCCGTAGGTGGGGCAAATGAGTGTGGTGTTGAAGGAGCCGGGGGATGTTTAGAACGTAAGGCCGAGAGGGTATCAGGAGTATCTGGCGATAGCACATCGTTTGTGAAAAGAATACGAGCGGCACCTACAATATATATATAAATAAATAAAAAGACGAAACATATGAAGCTAATAAATAAATACCTACATTAAGAATCTTTCATTCTGCTAGCAAAAAAAGCACGTAATGATTTTTTGAAAGCGAACTTATTTGGCGCATTTTTGATGTTAAAAGGAAGTCCATTCCAAAGACGCGCCACCTGCACGGTGAACGAATTTGACATGAACCCTGTCCGCTGACGAGGGATGGACAGAGACATGTTCTGTTCGAGTCGGTGCAAAGTGCAAAGTTAGAATAGACGGATTCTATTAAGTTTTTAGCCAAAAAATTTCATTTTTGGTACAAGCTTTTGTCGCTGACTGTACTTTTCTTTCAACGAGTACTCGTCGAGACACTTTAAAATACCCCAAACACAATTAGTTAGCGTTGATTTATCAGAATTCCCATGGCCACCTGTCTCCATCATCAGATCAGCTCCATGTCATCATAATATTCATTGTCATCCGATTTAAATATGTTTGCTCAATATCAGCTCAATCGTAAATCGTGAAGTGGGTCATATTTAGCTGCCAAGATTGGACACTAACAAAAATAACATACGTAACAGGAAAGCTTGTAAAAATAAAATGAATAAGTTTTTGGCAAACATTTCATTTTTGGTACAAACTTTTATCGATGACTGTACTTTTCTTTCCACAAGCAAAGCAACTAATACTCATCGAGACAATTCTAAAAACCCCAAACACAATTAGGTTGCGTTGTTTTATCACAAAGTTCCTATGGCCACCTCCTGTCTCCATCATCAGATCATCTCGATGGTACCATAATATTGCATTGTCACCCGACTTACATAATGTATGCAAACCGGGAAGTGGGTCAAATTTAATTTGCATGATTTGATTACAAACCGACACACAGACAACGGGACAGGTGAAACTAAATAATAGCTTGTAAAAACTTTTTAACAAAAAATTAAACCGACTTCAAAAATTACCAAAAGCGCCATACATGTACCTATAACATTTGAAGAGTTCACTCGATTTCTCCGAGATCCCATCATCAGACCCCGACTTGGTGCCAACGGGACCATCTCGGGGTTATGTCCCTTCGATTAAAAAAAAAATTTGAAAATCGGTTAACGATTCTCGGAGATATCGAGTAACATACATACAAAAAAATCCTCCTTTTTTGAAGTCGGTTAAAAATGCCTCCGAAACACGCACCAATTTCCACGGTGTCAGTTATAGGTTGCCGCATATGCTGCTATGCCGTTCTCGAATAAGCTATATACCTACCATTTGCAGGAAACTATCCATTATAATTTGGCCTGTACGTTCATAATTACTATTCGCGATTGAACGTGCCAAAGTGCTGGTATATCAGAAATTTTAAAGATATTATTTAAATAACTCTATGATTTAAATGGAATGATCTTATTATATATAGCCCTAGCATGACTGCAAGCTGCAAGCAGGGTAGTGAGTATTTAACCTATTTTTCAACACTTGCTCAAAACGACGTTTTTATTCCACCGATATTTGGCTCATAATTTATAAGTTTTATAACACTCTTGGTTTTTCATTATAATATCCAACTGAGTTAAGAAGGTAACTGATTGCTAATAATATGCATGGAAACGGAGCCTTCTTAATTTGGTCGTGTAATACATTTTTTTTAAACCAACTATTAGGTTTCAAATATTAGTTCAAAGAGGTTTTATCACACCAAACATAATTTATAGATTAAATTATCTCGTAAATTACATTAATGAAAATAATGAATAAACATAACATTTTATCGATTTGATCTCCATCCGTCGTATAGAAATACGAAAATATTATTTTTTTAATACGCTGTTTGCCGATTTCGTTCGCGCCTTTGCCTCGCGCATGCATTGGAATCGTGCGTAAAAAAAATACTTGCCAGCCATTTTCCGTATTTGTCATAAAATTGGAATAGTTTTGCATGTTTTTAGGTGGTTTTTAGTTTATATATTGACGAAAATGTTATTTACAAGCATTGAAAATGAAGAACACATAAAATTTACGCTGCCAGTAAGGCAGTGTCTTACCTGAGCGAAGGTGAATTCAATCATTTGATACACATGGAAGTGTCCTACGTGGGCGATCTCCGAATGCTGTTGGGCCGCCGCGCCGTGCCGTGCCGCGCCGCGTCGCATTCGCGAGTCATCGCCCACGTAAGCCGCGCTGTAATACTAATAGAGGCAAGAGCCGAGAACGATGGCCTTCAAAATATTCAATGGAAAATCCGCGAAATTCGGTGCAATTTTTCGATGTTAAAACTGTAAGCCACCATTTTGAAAATTGTACTTTACCATTTGTACCATTTTTGACAAAAAAAAACTAATATATAAGTTTTGTTTTTCCTCGCAAGTGTGTTGAAAAACGTCGTATGAAACGCGTGTGCATTGGTCATTACCACAGATTAATAATATGTAGCTAGCTACAGATGGGACAGTGGCCTTGTGTTAGTTCCCTTTACTATAGTTGTGGCGCTGTAAACTTTTATAATCTGTGGCACTTATTTGACAGCAAAGACTAGGGATTTCAAGAATGAAAATTATCGATATCGATATTCTTTAGTGTTGTGACTACGATAAAAAATACGATGAATGACAGGACCCTCCTTCAGGAAATATGTACTTTCAAAAAGGATAACAAAAAAAACTAGAGAATGTTTTTAATTATATTTATTTTTAATCTTTAGTAGCTTTTTGTCTTAAACGGTGCGCTTTGTATTTTTTATAAGCGCTAACATGCAAAGTATGCATTTTTAAAATATATTTTTCCTCAATTTTACCATTTAAAATTCTGTTGATAATGTTACACCAGTTGTGCACTTGCAAACGTATTACCAAAGACATAAAATATTTTTTGATTAATATTTTATGAATTTTACATCCTAGCCAAGACAGGTCGCAGCGTGAATTAATAATAGAAATAATATTTTTTTTAATATTATTTGAATGGCATGCCGCGTTTAAATAATTGTGTATTATTTGCGCACATTCCCTATACGAACATACCATTCTCGAGCTTGGGTAATTCAAATTGGCATTTTTTAGCCTCTTATACTCCCTATGTTTTATATAATCATGGATCTCTTGGTTTTCTTTTGTCGTATAACTTTTTGCACAATCATCACATTTTGATTTTTTTGTTATTTTTCGGCATATGTATCCCGCCGTATACGCGGACGTTTGGACATTCATCCTTTCCGTTACAACTTCTCTATAATTGATTTTGTCCTGACGGGACGAGGTGGCTGACGACGATGACGGCGTATTTAAATTTCCAGGACAGTTTTCTTTCTCATCCTCAGATGATGTAGTGAAGAACAGATTACTTACATTAATTAGGGTTTCTCCGTCATCGTCTTCACAGTTCATGGATGTTGACTGTGGGGCCAATATATTAGAGAGGACTATGGATTTAAAAGAATATATAAAAGTGTTTACGTCGGGATTCACATTTCTGTAATTAATTGCTCTTATACGACCAAAGAAGTTTTCGATGGGATCCTGATTGACAAAACGAGGGTAAAAATATTTCACTTTGTATTTAGAAAATAATATTTTTGATAAGCCCAGGAAACTTTTTAATGTGGTTATCCACCCTTCCAAGCATGGAACGCGTACATGTCTTGGCTGGCCATTACGTTTGGCCAGTTTGCTATTGCGGTCTAAAAATGTCATACTTTGCAATGTTCTTAGCGCATTTTGCCAAAAATCCTTATGGTTTGATGTTTCTTTAACAGCACATCTAAGTTTGCCTTTTCCTTGGCCTGGCGATCCATTGACACTGTCAAATAACTCATCGAAAAATAAAACGACTGCAGCTGTCGTCTCCATAGTCTCTTGTGGATTATTGACTCGTTTGTCTGAAAGAAAAAATTGGTATGTACAATGATGGTAACAAAAACGATGTTTAATACAACTATACTTATATAAGAAATATTATGCAAAAAATGCTCATTGCCGGCATCGCCCCTGCGTAGTTTTGCGTAATATGCCCCACTGTTTTAATTCAATTGCTAAGTAACTAAATCAACAAAAAGACGGCTTCTTGACTATATTAGAAATATGTGAAATAAATAATGAATCTTGATGTATATGTAAGTGGAAACATGCCACCGTCAGAATTTTATTTGAAATGTTCTGCTGAAGTATCCATAGGACAAAGTCTTGCAGGTACTAGCGAACCCGGCTTCGCACAGGTTACACTACTTAATCTTCCTCAAGAATCAGTCTATTGACAGGTAGTCCGTCTATGGCAGGTCATTGGAAACTAATTATGTCCAACTACTGAGCATGGCCTCATTTCAGTGTGTAAGAGGACTTTGGACTATAATCCTTAAGCTAGCCAAAATACAGACAAATTAGAAAGCTAATAATAATAATAAGTCACACCTTACATACCCATGTTTGTACCTTGCATGCCCATGAGTATAGCTGGTTCTTGCACTGCAGTATCATCTTGTTCTTGATTTGTACAGTAGTTATGTTCATTGAGAACACTGTATTCTGAAATATACACCAAAATAAGTTCATGTAATATTTCATGAATTCCGAGCGTGAGGAAAAATACCATGCTGAAAATCATATATTCGTTGTCGTGGTATTTAGTAAAAATACCACGAGCATAATATTTAATATAGATTATTCATTTATTTAAATATATTGCTAGGTACAAAAACATAATAATATATTTAGCAAAAACACCATGACAGAGTAAGAAAAATTTTACACACTAATAATTTAAATAAAAACTTACCTTCAGACGAGAGAGGGACACCGTGAAAAAATTCCTTTTCTGTGAAAAGGCAAGGATAAGAATAGCGAATTCTTGACCCTTGGCTAAACTGAGTTTCGTCGAAATGTTTCTGACAAACACGTTTAGTCATTAGCTGACCCTTTGTCAGTCCAAGTAAATGTGGGTTAACTGGAACTAGAAAAGACATCCACAAATTTCGCAAATGATCGTTTATCGGCATGCAAAATAGTCTGTGTGTGTCACTTGTTGATTCACAATCGAGAACACAACACTCTAATGGTGCCATATTCGGCAGCCACAAGGTACTCAACTCAACCAAGATGGGAGGAGGACACAAGAATTGTATTGCAAACCAGAGGAGGGTGGCTTCTCAGGGTACTCAACTCAACCAAGACGGGAGGAGAACGCAAGATAACCGACGCTCGACTCAAAGTTTACAAAACAACTAAAAGTGAGAATTGTCAAATTGAAATTTTTTCACTTGACACTGTTGACAGATAATTGACAGTTAAAGACCACAGATTATGTAAAATAGGGTGCGATGCTAGCGCTAATACAATAGTAGCGGAACTAAAGTTGTCATACCCCTGGTCATTACCCACATCGGCTTTCTTATCGCGAAATCATATTTCATAGGTACTTTTAAGTGCCTTAGTCGCCCATTTTCCTCCGAAAAACTGTGACTTCGTAGCTGGTATGTCAACCGCGCAGCGTTGAACGAACATATGTGAATAACACCCTGCATATTTGGCATTATTATCCACCCCTGCGTTTGATGGTAATTCATATGGATGGAAGATTGCGTTCGTTTCGTTTCGAAATTTATTATCTTCAGTTCGAATCGGAGCCCAGAATGGGTCGCTGTTTTTTTAAGTTAGCTGGAAAATATACCTATGTAAATTTTAAAATGTGCAGTGATACTTAGGGTTGAAAACATTTTATCTAATGAGAATATGTTTAGTTTATGCCCTTTACAGTGATAAAAGAATGGGATCCTGGTTGTTGTAAACTAAGTCAAGTGGCGCCGCCATTTTACGCGGGAAACCATAGAATCAACTTTAATATTTAATTCAAATATTCAATCTACCTACTGGCATTATGTACTACTTACTTCTACAAGAATAAATACGAGTATTTAATAGGTATATAGGTACTTACCTATAAATCAATTAAGTGCCTGGGTCTCATACAAATCCGAAAACGAGCCGGTTATTTGGATACCTAATGCCAAATCGATGAATCTTATTGACATGATTTAAAATATTAAAAAGTAAATAACAGAAAAACCATACCCTTGTAGAAGTCGGTTCATTAGCATGATGTCAAGATCTAAAGATCTAAAGTATTCTCAAATTCGTTTCTTTTGGTAATAAAAATAATGTATTACGTGGCGTTCTCTAACTCAAGACTTGGATAGTGATAGTGAAAACAACGAATGAAGTTGAAGATGGACATAGATGTAAGTATAAAGTTCCAATTTCGGTTTCTAACGGAAACTGCGTGAAGTTCTTTTAGACTTTCGATTTAAATCTGGACCCGCTGCAAATTAATTATTGTTATTATTTTAGAGGTATAAATTGTTATTGGCATGAATATTTAATAATTTAATTTAATCTTCAAAAACTATTCATTTACTATATTATTAGTTTTTTTTATACCTATTTATATTACTATATAAACATGTTTATTAATATTTATATGTCACTCCCAAGTCACTCCCCAAGGCCTTGGCAGAATAACAGCGTTGCAATTTGCCTCGTTTGCGAATAGCAACAATATGCTGAGACAGGGTCTTTTCCCTACTGCACACATTGCTGGACCCAAGTGTGTAATTTTCGGATTTTAATGTGTACATAATTTATATCTATTGTTTTTTGTTTTTGTTTTGTTGTTCTTATCATTATCTTTCTATCTTATTTCTTTCATCTTCTTGTCCTGTTTATGTGTGCTTTATGGAATAAATAAATGTCATTTCTTTCTTTCTTCTTCTTTCTTAAAGTTATTTTTTTCCCGAAATATCCATGAGGTCAACATTTGACCATTCATGGATTCAATTTGGGTCATGAACTGACGCGGCGGTTGCGCGGTAGCTCCAACAGTCTGCTACGTGTGCTGGCCGAGAGGTTAGACTGCCCATTCCAGCACCACTGGATGCTGCTGCACGTGCAGTGGTAGTGTTTTTGGAATATGACTGTCTTCTTTAATTAAGTTATCCTTAAAAGATGGACATACAACATCGCCGACTTTTTTTGTAGACCCATGAAAGAGAGACAACCCCACCATACATTGTGTTGTTATAACTCAAACGGATAAGGCAGCGTTTTCGTTTAAAGCTCCAAGCCAGCGTGTTTTTTCCCGACAACATCGTTATATTTAAACGAATTTAAACAAACCCTTAACAAGTCATATACCTAAGCCTTCCCCAAGAATCACTCTATTGATAGATGAAAGTCCGTTCAGTAGTTTTTAGTTTTGGAGTAGTTTTATAAGATGTAGTGAATTGACGTTTTCTCCGATTTGCGGACGCTAGGTTGCGTGACAGTCGTGCACATAGCGAATAAAACATTTTGGGTATAAATAGTAGTTTTCACGTCAGCAGCTCGAACAAGGGTAATTTGCTGCTTAATAATAGTGAGCAAAATCGTATTTTGCTCACTGAGTGAGACAAAATAACATTCACGTTGCCTTTATATTCGAATGTCATTTTAATGTGCGGGGCTAATACAAGTTCGAAATATTTGGATTCAACTGTCTTTGTCCCTTTCATGTCATTAGCAAAAAGAAAGAGACAAAAACAATGCATACATAATTCAACGGTATTTGACGATTTATAATAGACTCCCGAAATAAGCCAGACCGCATCGTTCCAAAACAACCTACGAGTTTTCATTCGTAATAATTAATTAATGAAATAAAAGTTTAAAATGTAATACAAACACCATATTTTACGTATTTTATCTATACAATCAAAACAATGAACTAATAAAAATGTACGCAATTGTTACGAAAAGTAAATAATTGTACTTTTAACGATCTCTACTACAGTCAATATTTGTTGATAGGTTTGAAAGGACCAAGCAATTCTGCTACGATCTCTAGCAATTCTGCTAAAATCACTATAAAAACACGCTAACTTTGAAACCTGATCGTGTTCAAAGTCCATTACGTGACCATTCTGTTCAAACACGACTATGATACGATATTCCATCATGGAACGCCAGTGCCTATCTTTCGGCTCCATCATCAGACCTTGAAACCTAATCGTGGTCAAAGTTCATTACAAGAATTTTCAACAAATCCAAACACAGCTATGACACGATGTTCCATCATGAAGTTCCCGTTCATATCTTTCGGCTCTATCATCAGATCAGTTCGACAGTACCATGTCGAGACACTTGGTCCGTGGGGCAAAGGTGCGCGTGGGCTGCACAGGGAGCTTGGAAAGCGATTGAGGGAGGCAACGGGAGACCCTCGCGCAGGCAGCTTTCTCGCGCAAAGGCTTGCCGTCGCGATACAGCGCGGGAATGCTGCCTGGATGATAGGCACCCTGCCAAGAAGTCAGGGTCTGTTTTAGGTATCTTTATTTTTTCGAGGTAGGTTTAGTTTTAGTAGTTTTATTTTATAAGTAGTCATAATTTAATTTTATTCAAAATGTACCATATTATTGTATTGTCATCAGAACTACATACAGCTGCCAATTTTCATGACACTACGATCCTTAGAAGATGGTTAAATTAGTTACCTTAGATTCCATTACATAGTTACATACAGGTCGACCTAATAAAAGCGTGTTAAAAACAGCTGCAACGGTAACGCAAACGATACTATTACACTTTGCTCTATAGACTTTAACCAGTTTAAAACTTTGCTTAAGCATCATATTACATTTATTATGTACTAGCGACCAGCCCCGGCGTCGGCACGAGTTACACAACTACAAAAAGCTTAATAAATTCCTCAAGAATCACTCTATTGATAGCTGAAAACCGCATGAAAATCCGTTCAGTACTAACACAGATATTAGTTCCTGAGTCATGGGTGTTTTCTATGTATATAAGTATTTAAAAATATCGTTGTCTGAGTACCCACAACACAAGCTTTATTGAGCTTACCGTGGGACTTAGACAATTTGTGTAATAATGTCCTATAATATTTATTTATTTATAAAACTATTTATTATTATGATTTGATTAGGAGCTAAGACAACCGACCAATACACACACCGACCGACCGATCGATAAGTATTATTTTTGTATACCGACGGATATAGCAAGCCAAGGTCCACACTAATAAGGAAATTGCTATCTGGTCGTAAAATATGACCAACAAAAGTCTCAGTTAACCCTTTACCAGGTAAAGGGTTATATGCCACCCACATAGTATATCGTGTTCCATAGTCGGGTTTTAGCTCCAAATCTCCTACAGATTATATCTTTTTCTTCTCCTTATGTTATCCCGGCATTTTGCCACGGCTCTTTAGAGCCTGGGGCCCGCTTGACAATTAATCCCAAGATTTGGCATAGGCACTAGTTTTTACAAAAGCCACTGCCATCTGACCTTCCAACCCAGAGGGTAAACTAGGCCTTATTGGGTTTAATCCGGTTTCCTCTTGATATTTTCCTTCACCGAAAAGCGACTAGTAAAAATATTTCCTACATAAGTTCCGAAAAACTCATTTTTACGAACCGGTGTTTGAACCCGCGACCTCCGGATTGAAACTCGCACGCTCTTTACCGCTAGACCACCAGCGCTTCTACAACACATATCGATCACTGAAAATATTATTTAATGATCATTCACAACACAACACGCTTTTAAATCCAATAATGTTCCTTTGGCCACCGTTTGAATTCACTTGTAAGTTTAGTTATTTTTAGAGAAATAGAAGCAGATAATTTAGACGAATTTTTGATAATTTGTAGATTTTGAGTGTTGTAAGGTTGGCTTATACTTTACTAAACATTCATTTTTTTTATACTACGTCGGTGGTAAACAAGCACACGGCCCGCCTGATGGTAAGCAGTCTCCGTAGCCTATGTACGCCTGCAACTCCAGAGGAGCTACATGCGCGTTGCCGACCCTAAACCCACCCCCCCTAGTTGAGCTCTGGCAACCTTACTCACCAGCAGGAACACAACACTATGAGTAGGGTCTAGTGTTATTTGGCTGCTGTTTTCTGTAAGGTGGAGGTACTTCCTCAGTTGGGCTCTGCTCTAGATCTGGAATGACATCCACTGGCTGTGCCCTACCACACAAAGCAAGATGACATTCACAATGCCCATAACTCTCTTTTGGACGTAGTTTAAGGACGTACCCGGGTCCAATTCGGGTACATTCATGCATTTTTTTAATATGACCAGATTTAGGATGTGGGATGACACTATCCCATTGCCATGTTAGAGTTTAACTATTTAAGAAATATTCTGCCCATAGCTCGGTTAGTCGTCTTGTCGTATCATGTAATACAATTCTTATTGTATTCAACCTATAACTAGGGAAATTGCGTAGTCTTAAAAGTTCCTTTCAAAGACTTGTTCTCTTAGAAGATTTGGAGTTAAAAACTGACTATGGTAAACGATATACTATGTGGGTAGCATATCACCCTTTGTCTGGTAAAGAATACAATTACACTAAATTAAATATGGCAGTTCATTACTCATCCAAGCAATGGGATTACCGTATCCCACGTTTTATCCTGGTTTTCAGAAAATATTCGACTTTTGTAAATACATTTTTTAGAAGACGTTCAATACGGTTGCAAATCTATATGAAGTACTTAATAAAACACGCTTGTTCTTCGCGGCCAGTACGGCTAAATGGTCGGCTCTTTATCATTTGTCACCATGCCTGTCACGTTCTAACAAGTATGGGTGCGAAAGTGACGCATGACATGAAAGGTGAAAAATGCGACCATGATACCGCTGCTGGTAAAGGGTTAAGATAACATGTCACTTCAAAGGTTTCCAATTTAGACAACGTCGACATTTTTCCAAGGCCACAGCCTTGCCTAGCTCACATGGAAATAAAAACTGACATCAAAGCACTTTTGAACAACAATGTAAGTCCTAGACGCAAATACGTCTCGTTACTGAGTCTAGTACCGTGAGCTTTCTGTGATAGTTTTCATATTGTGTCGAGAAATGGACTGTGGCGTTACTGAGAACATATGAAAAAATATTTACATTAAAATTTAATACGACTAATGCAGTTTATGAAGTGTTTAGTGTTGTATATACAACGTCATTGGTTAACGCGAAAATGAGTTAATTGTGCGAAACAATCTAACAATATTATCTAGGGCATATTCTAGATCGGGTCACCAATTAATTTCTTCAGTTATAACCAGGGCCCGTACATTTCCTGCCGTTGACAGAAAATTGATGTCACGCTACATAAAGTATGATTCCAATTATTATTTTCGTAATATTTAGTCATTTGTCAACCACTGTAGTTAACTGATACATATACTTGACAATCGGTACACAAACGTCCAACTGACTTTCATCTTATTGTCACTCAACTTAAAACCTAAATCTAAAAATAAATAATACTAAACTTAAAATAAAATACTAAAAAATATCCCCCTGCGGCATGGTGCCGTAGATACTGGCAGCATTTCCTCGCTGTATTGCAACACTAATTCTTTGAGCGAGGAAGCTGCCAGCTCTGCGGTCGCCGGTGACCTCTGCTAACCTTTTTGAAAGGTCCTTAATGAACTTGGACCCCACCAACGCCAAAAGGTATGAAATATTTTTATTTTTTTATTTTTAACAGAGTATTTCACGTAACAAGTATTTATTTTTCTACGCGTCAATTAGTAAGTTATCTAAATTTGAAGTGTTGTAAAAAAGCTTCCTGTATGTTAAATTACGTCATTTTTGCGTTACCGGCATGAAAAGTACGGGCCCTGGTTATGACCATGGAGATCTGTTTCTACTTGAGTTAATTAATCAAAAAAATTAAAATAGGTCGGCGGTTCCGATGCCGATCGCGGTTCGCCATTAATGTTGGTGGTCCTTGTTCTAGATGGTCATTTAAACGAGTTGAGTTTGCTTTGACACCAAAATATGTAAAATATAGGTGACTGAATTACCCTTTAGAAACGGTTCTGGTATTAATGTTGCAGTGATTTTTTAAATGTTAATGTAATTACGCAGAATACGACAAACTATAGTACAGCGAACAGATTTTAAATTGATATCTATAAATAAATTTCTAGTGCAATAGATGCCGTACCCATAGTAATCCAGCGTGTTAATATTGCGAGCATTATGGGCACTTTTACACCGGAAGCGACAAGTAACGGGTTTGACTAGCTACGGTGTCTAATAATTTGTAATCTATGAAAATTGTAAAATTTACAAATAAATTGAATTTTAAATAAAGTTAAGTATAAGTGTCCAATTCACTTCCTTTAAATATCAGACTAGCTCCAAATAAGTATTCTTTCAAGCGGATATTTCGTAAGCATGTTCTAAAACAAGAGATCGAATAATATCCATCAATAGTATGTTTATAGCTAGTTTATAGTATGTTTTATATATGTAATAGAGATTATATATTTTTATTTATTTATGTAGTTTCTAAGTATCAGTCGTTTGCTTTTCTTATTAATTCATTTGAAAAAAATCTCTGCACCAATTATGTGTCTCTATTGCCCTATAGTTGACTTATAGAATGCCATTTGGCACTAAGTCCAGCATTTGTACATTGTTGTATATATTTAGTGCAATAAAGTTAAAATGAATATATAATTATTTAATTAATCGTGGTTGTACGAGAATGTTAAAATTGGCTTTCCATTATGTTTTAATATAAGGCGTTCACCTTAAAGTGGTGTGGAGTGTATCCAAGCTACACGGGCCATGTGCCGACACCATGTTTTATCGATAGCCACCACCCTTTTCACACCCTTCAAAATCAGTCAAATTTTAAACTGTGACGACCTTGTGTTGCAAAACGTGAGCTCCTTAAAACAAACAAAAATGAAGACTAATAAGTACGTATAAGTATATATTTTTCATTATAAATAAAGATGTAGTTGAAATTTCATTATCAATTATCATATTTTATAATCAATTAATCAAGTGTTTTCAAATTCAGTAAGATGTAAAAGATCGGTTTAGTATTCACAAATAAACGTGTATGAATTTATGTCAATAAATAATACTATATAAATATATAGTTGCTTGCTTCCAAAGTGGTGTCTAACATTCCTTAGAATGCTAATTGGAATTTAATTCAAGAATGTGTCTAGATAGCGCTTACATTTCAAGTTATCCTGGAACTGCTAAGTCGCGTGTTGAAGCTTGAAGTGGGCAATAAAAACGCTAATATAATTTGGTTTGGCGATTAGTAATGATAAAAGTTTTTAGGAATGTTGACAATTAATTTATGTTATAAAACTTAAAACCTAAATCTAAAAATAAATAATACTAAACTTAAAATAAAATACTAAAAAATATCCCCCTGCGGCATGGTGCCGTAGATACTGGCAGCATTTCCTCGCTGTATTGCAAGACTAATTCTTTGAGCGAGGAAGCTGCCAGCTCTGCGGTCGCCGGTGACTTCTGCTAACCTTTTTGAAAGGTCCTTAAAGAGTTTAAGGGCACTTGGACCCCACGGGCCAAGGGTCTCGACGCCAAAAGGTATGAAATTGTATCTTTAAGGACCTTTCAAAAAGGTTAGCAGAAGTCACCGGCGACCGCAGAGCTGGCAGCTTCCTCGCTCAAAGAATTAGTCTTGCAATACAGCGAGGAAATGCTGCCAGTATCTACGGCACCATGCCGCAGGGGGATATTTTTTAGTATTTTATTTTAAGTTTAGTATTATTTATTTTTAGATTTAGGTTTTAAGTTTTATAGTGTATACTAATATATATAATATATATACTATAATATATATTACTATTACATGAAAATATAATTGAATAATATGTAAGTTGTGACCTGTAAGTTATTATTACCAATAAAGTTTATGTTAATGTTCTTTACAATGTTGAAGTTCAAAATTCAATACAGTTGTTAGAATTGATGACAGACAAATAATGTTATATGAAAAGCTAACAGTCTGTTACTGACGTATAAACTTGTATTTATTTTCATATATTTATTTCATAAATCCCTAATTTCACGTTTCATAACTTACTTTTGAAAAAAAAAGTCTACATGGCATACACGAACCCAACCAAAAATATTTCTAATAAATTAATTCTTTACATATATCTTGTTAGTGCACAGATTTGCGGTACATTTGCAATCAAATTGCGGGACTTAGTTATAAAATGCGGGACTCCTTCCCCGGCCTAACTGAGTAAGGTATATCTATTGGCCATCAACGTATTGAACGGCATGAAAAACTTAACCAAGTTAATTTTCTAAATATTTATTGCATATAAGTTATATGACATAAACATCAAAGAATATAGATCGGTTCAATCCTCGAAGGCTTCAAATTAAAATCACGCGCTGGCGCAAACTGTACCTCCTTTTCAGTGCTTATAATCTAGTCTATCCTGAAAACGGGACCGACGTCCTGCGCGGGCCCATTGCGGGATGGACGCTCTAGGACTCTAGAAACAGGACAACCTAACTCCAGAGCTTTAAAATGTGTGGGTGGTCAAAAATCGTGGATTAGAGCAGAAAAAAGCGTTCTCGAAAAAAATGACTAAACATTCATAAAAAAAATGCCTAAACATTCATAGAAAGATGAGTAAACATCCGGACAGGGTCCTTAAGTATAATACATAGAGAAGTGTTAATTTGACATCTAAAACACAATGTTCGTCCAAAGAATGCACCTAAATGCTGCGGAGAAGGCACAAGCTCGCGAGCACTTCGAGAATCAACTGCGAACCGCTTTCGCCAGGTGCGACCTGGATGAGGATGAAGATGATTCTGAGGTAACTTTAACTATACAGGTGAACTAAATGAGAGAGCTGCAGACTGCCAAGGTAGATACTTGCCTTATTTTTATTTTTTTTACACAAATTGACTAAGTCCTACAGTAAGCTCAAAAGGCTTGTGTTAGGGGTACTTAGACAACGATATATATAATATATAATTATTTATAAATACATAGAAAACACCCATGAATCAGGAACAAATATTCATGCTCATCACACGAATACATGCCCTTACCAGGATTTGAACCCGGGACCATCAGCTTCGTAGGCAGGGTCACTACCCACTAGGCCAAACCAGTCGTCATATGCCATTAAATTGACTTATTCGCTAGCGACTGCGTAAACTAACTCACAATGCATCTCCCTTGTATTCGTGCAAGCCAGATGCAGCGCGTTTGAATTGATACAGACGCTAGCGTTTAAGACTGCATTAAACTCACGGTAAGAGTACAGCGGTGGCACTATGGTTCCATTTTTATAACTTGTCACTATGCCCGTCACTTTCGCGCTAACATACTTATTAGAACGTGACAGGCATGCTGGCAAATGATAAAGAGCCGACCATCTTAGCCCTACTGGTGACGTAAACGAGAGAGCCGAAGAAGAACCGACTTTGGACAGCTTTCGCCGAGTGCGACCTTGATCAGGATGAAGATGGCGTCGAAGCAGGTACTTTGTTAGTTATACCTGCACGTTGCATGTTACTTTTATATAGGTATGTTAAGTGACCTAAACTAGAAAGCACCATTGCGAGATACGACCTTAATGAAGATGAATTTGAGGTAGGTACTTACAAATTATACACATTGGAATCACCAACTGAAAACCGACTCGCCTTCGTCAGGTGCGGCCTTGATGAAGATGAAGATTTCAAGGTACTTGCCAGTTATATATATTTGACTCATGTAGGTCTCGAATGTTTTAAAGGATAAGAGAAGGGAGTGCTAGAACCAGATGCAGAGCGCCTATACGAGCTGCAACCTCGATGATGCTAAAGACGATTGCTAGGTAGCTAGTTACGCTCCGTGTAATAAGATTAATTTTCAAGCGCGTCACATTAGTTGACGTTAGGCTCTCAATCAGCGTCGTATTATTTGTATAGATAACAATAAACGACCTAACTGATGGTTAACCATGTGCTGCAAAGTAAAAATTCGTGTGTTCACTTGCATGCAAGATTTTATACGTCGTCTTTACGAGTATGTGTCAATCAATAGTAATGGAACGCACACGTTAAGGTAATCCCACACGCAACGCCCATGATTGCACTATTTGAACGAATCTTATTTGTCAAGGCCCCTACTTGCGTGGGTTTCAACCTTTTTTAAGGCATGAGAGGCAAAGGAACTTTGCTGCAGAGTGTAATACACAAAAACTTTCCATCGCGCGAAAAATACGAGTTGTGAAACATTGGAAACGGAATCAAAACTAGGTATAAACTAAAAAATAGTGGTTAAATGGTTAACGTACTCGACCGATGGTCTTCTAATTAGATATTCCTTTTAGATTAGACCAGGGGTCTCCAAACCCAAATCCGGCCAACGCGATGGCCTACGGTCCGGCCCGCGGGAGTTTGCCAAACGGATCCCAGGCTCCAGGGGTTCAGCATTCATTGAGAGTGGAACTAGCCCCAGGGCGCAAAAACCGATGCCGGCCCACGCGAAAGTTTCTGAGGTGCAATATGGCCCTCAGGTAAAAAAAGTTTGGAGACCCCCTAACTCCTGCTGCCCGCCCCTGGCTGTTTTGATTCCTCAACACTTTTCTTTGTATTCATTGTTTATAATGAATGGTCCATTTACTTTCTCTTTTTTATTTTATTTTTTTAAATAATTGCTCACTTTTCGCCCATGTCACCGAACTGTACCACAAACCAACGTATGCTCTTGAAGGCCTGTCACTATGGAGGTCACATATCCAACTTTTTACGGCTTTCGTGCAAAGTGCCACTATATCCAGTGACAGCCACGAATCGTATATGTGGAATAATAAAATACACCCGCAGCGATGGATAGTTTCACCGAGTATGGTTTCGTTTAGTCTTTGAAATTCTTTCGCACGCACTAAACGGCTTTTTTATCGAAAACAGGAGTGGAAGTACCTATTGTACCGACCTATGCTAATCTAATTAATTTTTAATTACTTGCTTTTCACATGTCATGCCTTAATGAAAGCCGATGCTAATTTAAGTGTTTCGATCATCGGGCCTTAAACTGAATGTGGAAGTTGTAACATTTTGCTTTAAAATCGTGTGTTGAAGATTGGTCGAAATGGATCTTATAATGGTGGGGAAGGCTATAAGCAATTTTGTAAGTACATATATGTGATTTTTAAAAATAAAATAGTTGCTGTAAAATGCAGTTTTGGCGTTTAAAGTTTCCACTAAATTTAACCGATGTGGTGGATTAGGAAAGACGTATTCAAAAGTACAAGAACTGTGGTTTTAGCTCTGGCTCAGATTGCTGATTTTAATGTTATTTATACCGCTCCAAATTGAAGTATTTTTTTCACTTTTACCTCCATAAATATATATTGTTTCACACACACAAAATATGTTTTGAAACGTACAATTTAAGTTATTTCAAATGATAGTCCACTTGACTTACGACACTTGGAACGACATTGGAAATTTTGCCCCCTATTTAAATTAGGCATTTACCATGGATGATAAAAATAAAATAAATTCGATAGCTTTAAGTGGTTCTCGAGATATTTAGCGATGTGACAGACAGCCAGACGGAATTGCACCATAAGGGTTCCTTTTGTACCTTTTTGGTACGGAACCCTAAAAACTAAAACAGATGTCATATCCTTTTTTAAGGATTGATTTTAAGGATGAGACTCGGACGAAGATAACTTGCAATGATAAAGTGTGGAATAGGGAGCGTGCATGAACTGTAGGAGGCAGCACAGGAGCCGTCAGATTTTTGGCGCGAGTATGTGATGTTTATTGTTCCGATGTTGCCCACAAGATGGCAGAACCTACTATGCACAAGAAAACACGTGACGTGTAAATGTACATGTTTATGGTTCCGATTCAGGCCACAAGATGGCAGACTCTCCAACGAGCACGGTCCCTATCTCCAATTTCTATGAAAATATGACGTTTGTAATTACTCGTCCTCACTTTGTTTTTTTCAATGGGTGTAAATTTAGCTTACAAGGAAAGGTACCCAACTGTCCGGTTCCGATTTGATTTATATATATATTTTATAGAGTAGTCTAAAATAACGGACACGTATTTTTTTTAGCTGCCCAAACTCAACCTATTGGGAGGAATTGTCCTCCAAAGTACTAAAAAGTTACTAAATCTTCTAACTTCTAGTGATGCTCAAGCAACTTGCTAGTTAATGGCTTGTTTGAGTATATGTTTGAGAACAGGAAAAAATAATGTACACGTGTTTTGTTATATATGCTTAAACTCAAGTTTTCCTAAAAAAACACCCGTCTTTATGTGTAACTTTAGCGATAAGATATTATAAAACTTCGAATGACGATTTTTTTTAGGAAAAAATGAGTTTTAGCCGATATAACAAAACACGTGCTGTTCAAAGTCCGTCAGAGTTGTTTTTTGTAAAATGCTTATATAATATTTTTGAAATGAACGTCACATTAACCGGTATTAGAACAGGAGATTAATTGTGTTCAAGTATGTATTTGGAAAGTAAAACTCCCTCTGAGACCGAATCGTATCATTTTCAACTCGCTTCATAGATAAAGAATAAGCAAACTTTCAGACCATGAGACACAAAAAAGTACGAGTTATCTTTACTTTTTTCCTTCAATGTGACGTTTCTGAGATTTCATAGCGTTAAAAGTTTCATAATCAAATTAAGGTATAAAAGTAACCTTACCATTATAGGAGAATTCAAGGGCAAATACGGGTAAAAAAGCGTGATTTATAAATGAACAAAATTTTACAAAGTTTAAAAGAATAATTATCTAAATTAAGGCGTCCAATGCCGACTTCTATTTATACCCCACATTAACTTAAAACGCATTTAATTCCAAGCTATTGCGTGCGACAAGAAGCAAGTGCGACTCCGTACCACCCCCTCTAATGACACCCCCACTTGTCCGTTCAATTTGCATATTACTACTATAGTTGTATATTTGTTACCTGATAGTTCGCGTTGGACGTCGAACGAGGATCGTCCTGGCTTATCCAAACTGATTAAGGCTTTTTATAAATATTTTCACAGTTCTTATTAAACTTCTCCGACGGTTAGAGACAGAAAAACTTAATTATTACTTGATATTTTAAATGAGTAGGTACTAAATTTAAACCTTATATTCAAATTAAAAAACATTTCTGCCGTAAAAAGTGAGGAATAGCTTAATTATTGTTTGAACTTTTTTAATAACTAGTTTGGATCTAACGTTGATAAGTAATGGGTCATTTTCAAATTTTGTGCAATACGGATATGAAGGTCGTTCTTGTTTACGTGCAGCGTGATAAAACGTTGTCCGGTACTTTCTATCACGTGGTGCTAAAAAGTGACAGTTATTTTACCACGTGGATGAAGCCATCCATAATACGGCCGCAGGTTGGGTTATTAACGAGTTCAGAATTATTTTCTGCAGAATATATTTACAGTAACAAATTAATAAATTATATTAACATATGGTACAGTCAGCGTCAAATACTTTGTAGCAACCAAAGTAGCCAAATAGTTCGGTACACCATATATTTAGTATGGTGTACCGAACTATTTGGCCACTTTGACTGCTACGAAGTATTTGACGCTGACTGTACCTATTATTTTGTTTTGTTACTAGTTTCAATAATTTGAATTTAAATTATAAAAAATATAATTTAATTAGAATAATTATTTATCTATAGTGTCGTGATACTTCGCGAGAGTCCACTTATTTTTGTAACGCGACAAGTAATAAGTATATATTGCACTAACATACAGTCAAGGAATTAAATTTATGTATCATTTCGTATCTTATCACAGTAATAGTAATATGAGACCCCTAGCAGCTTTCACATTTCGTACTAAATAGTACGAAAATCAAATTCCTTGTCTGTACGTACATGCAGCACTGAAAAGTCTGAAAACACCACTTTTCTTATAGTCGGGATAAAAATCGTTTCAACATTCCAACGCGAGGAAAATACTAACTGTAAAATATTTCAAAACTCAAATTCATATAAATGTTATTAAATAATTATCATTCATAATCATCACATAACAACTGAAATTTCGCATCGTATTTCTTTACCTGCCTTGTGGATACATTTTCTCATCAGTCTATACTATAATAGAGCCTTTACGAGATGGTGTGGAGAATAATACAATAGCTACGAATATTTGAAAGTCACCCATGCTAAAACAACAAAATACAGACAAAAATTATAAGAAGTTTGACAGTAATATTTATTACCTGTGAGCTCTTTGATGGATATCAGTTGGCAGTGACAGCGCGATTACTGTTAGTTAGTCGCCAATCGCTTTGCAGTAAATTCATTACAATTACTGTGATCTCCGTGGTGTATGTCAGTTAGTGGTGACACTGGTGACAGTGCAATTACCGTTAGCCATCAGTCGCTTGGCAGTAAAGTTTAAAAGTAATTATCATTACTGTGAGCTCCGTGGCATCAGTTGGCAATGACAGTACTGTTACCGTAACGGTCACTCGCCTAGCTATTGGATTCTGTTTTTTTTTTAATATCACCTCAGTGGCAAACAAGCATACGGCCCGCCTGATGGTAAGCAGTCACCGTAGCCACCTGCAACTCCAGAGGTGATACATGCGCGTTGCGCATTAAAAACCTGTACACTCCTTTTTTGAAGAACCCCATACTGTGTATACCTACCATTGGGAAAACCTCGGCTGCGAGCTCATTCCACAGCCGGAGCGTCCGTGGGAGGAAATTCCTCTTAAACCGCACAGTGCGCGACCATTTAGGCTCTAGGGTATGAGGGTGAACACCGTAGAAATATAGAGATAGAAAGTGGCCGTTGGCTTCATGTCAAACAATTCTTCAGAGCAACATGTTGTGTATGTTAGTGCAACATGTTACTGTGAGCTATGCGGTGGATACCAGTTAGCAGTGACAGTGTAATTAGTAATTACCGTTAGTTAGCCGCCAGTTGCTTAGCAGTTAGTATTGGAGTCTGATTAATAGAGTATGTTACTCTGAACTCTGTGGTGGATATCAGTTAGCAGCAGTTGCTCAGCAGTTCAACATGTTCGTGGCCGGTTTGAAGGCAGGATCTAGTGAGGAAGAGGAGGAAGATGTTATGGATATTTTGCAGGTCTGAGATACACGCAAGCACATTATATTTGTTTAACATTTGGATTTAGAGTGTCGTAACTGCCATTGCATATTTGAGTAGTAAAACCTGTTTTAAGTTTAACTTTTAAAATCACAACGAACATAAAAAAGAAGGAAGCTTCTACTTGTATTATCAAGATGTTAAAGTCCAAGTTCAGATATTTTTTAACATCATCGCTTAGCTGTATCTGATGGCAGCTGTACTCATACTGCTAATATCCATATTTTTGATGTTGTATATCTGTTACTTAAACTTCTATTCTAAGCCAAAACTCATGTATTGACATTATATTATTAGTGATTCATATTTCTTTGATCCACGAAGATCAATCAATTTGTTTTTAGCTGATCAAGGTATCCGTGCCAAATTTTATTCACGGAGTACTTATGTGATCACTTAATTTTTGTCGAAAGCCGTTTGACGTAGATACCTAAAATTTTGAGCAGTTATAGCAGTTACTACCACTAATACTGTAAATAAGTCAAAAAACGCTTATTTTATTATTTTCATAGAAAAGGAGAGAAGAATGCGAGCGCAAAGCAAGGAGGGGGGAGATGGACCCCAGGCTGGAGTTCACCTTCCAACTCCTCATCGACGGCACGGGGCTGCCGCGGCACGCCATCATGGACCACGTGTTCGAGGGGAACATGGTGAGCTGGTGGTCTACAGGGATAGGAGGGCAAGGCGAGATGAAGTCCAGAAGTTAATCTTCCAACTGCTCAGCATCATGGAACACTAGTCTGGAGGCAACATGGTAAGCTGATGGTCAGCAGAGATGGGAGAGTAAGGCGAGGAGATGAAGACCAGGAGTTCATCTTGCAACTGCTCATCGACTACATGGAATTCTAGTTGGGAGGCATTTGTAATGACATAGAGTGGTATAAATGTCATCGTCAGTGTCAATTTTATAAGAAAATATGACGTTTGTAATGAGTTCATGACAAAAATATCCCTCGCTACTTTCGAGAAACACCGGGAAGGGAGTCGAATTTCGCACTATTCCTTAATCTTATGTAGTCCTAGTAAATCGCGTGAATGTTGGTGACGGTTTGTGTCCAATATTCGACACTGTGTCTATAGATCGTGTCATTCACGACGACGCGTGCTTGACTAGTATTATCATGACATTAAAGGTTAGATTTCACAAATCTGCGCGTCATCGTGGATACGTGGACGGACTAAACGAACTTTAACCCTTGCGTTTTTGGCAGCCTAGTACATGCAGTGCTAGTGCCGAGAAATAATAACAGAGAATAAACTGCTGAAATTGTTGTTATTGAACAATCCAAATTATTCCAATTACTCATGTACGCCTGATCCACGATGACGAGCAGATTTGGAAAATCTAACTTGTAATAACATGACATTTCGAGTCAAGGCACGCGTCTTCATAAATTACACGATCATAGGTAAAAAATGAGTTTCTTATGGCGTTATTCATAATCGCGCTAAGTATATGTTAACTATTAATAGTTAGCTCAGATGAATCTGTCTAAGCATTATAAGGATTCTGACCGAAGTTTTAGGATCGACCTGCATCGATTTCAATCAACAATCAATCAGAACCACCGCATAGAAACTCGCTTTCTCGTGAAAAACCGCATCGAAACCGGTCCATGCGTTGGAGAGCTACGATGCCACAGGCAAGAACACGTACAGACAGACAGACATTGGCATCAAACACATAACTCTTTTTGCATCGGGGTTAAAAATGTTACTCGCATTTTTTTGCATTTTTTTTTAACGTCTTAACGTTAAACCAAGGCCTGAGAAGAAAAGAGGATATTCCTAATTAAAAATAAACCTTGGTGTTTCAGCTGGACGACATCAACCAGCTGTTCCTCCCACACATGCGCAACAAGCTGCTCTGGTACTACCAGGACGTAGAAGAAGTGGTAGAACGCGCGCCGGTCGAAGGTAACTTTTATACTCCTTTTGTTGTCAATTTCCGCATTACTGAGGGCTGACCCCTTGTTAATCTTTCTCTTTCAATTATTTTTCGATATCGAGAGAGATTTGTCAATTTAGTTTGTCTGTCTCCAATCGCAATAATTCGACGGCTTTATCCACTTACCCAGCACCTTGCGAGATGATCATACTCGTACTCAACAACTTATACTACAAGACCAACACCGTGATCACGAAACAATGGCTGTGCCATGGCCAATATAGACATCTGACTGGCTAATATTTATGGAATAAGCATTTTGTTTTGTATTAGATACATAATCAGACGGTAATGCCTTATTTCCCAACTACCACTATTTACACCACTATTTACGTCCTACTGAAAGAGAACTCATGATTACAGGCACAAAGCCCCGTCAACAGGGACAGGGTAAACAGCCGCCGCCGCAAGTCACAATGAAAAGGAAATTGTTCCTCTCCGACGGATGGGACGTCAAGTTCACAGGCGTCTGCATATACATGTTTAGGATAAACGTGAGCAAGCAACTGCCTGAGGAGGGCTTCCATAAGGACTTGTAAGTAGAAACTTATAAAGCTTAAAAACGATCGAAGGCGGTGTTGCGCGTATATTTGCTTAAGCGGCAGAAACGTTCCAAAAAGTGAATAGGTACATTTCACAGAAAATCTCACAAAATAAAACGGTTTCCATTTTATAAAGTTCTCCGTAGGACATTTTTAAAAGTGATCTTAATCTGCCCTTTTGTTTTGTGGTTTGAAAGTAATTATTTGACAGAATCCTCTATATACACACTTCAAAAGCTGCAAGAATTGCAAAGCCTGTAGAATGTATTCCATTTTCTTATTATAAACCGTCTTCTTCAGATTCTGCGGCATACTGAACGCCGAGAAGGTGGGCCTAGTGACAGCGATCGAGCGTATAGTGGAGCACGTGTACATGAGCGCGCTCGCGCACCCTAGCGCAGACGGCGACGAGGACGAGACCAGGTTCCCCATCGTCAAGAACCAGTTGCTGCCGGGGCTGAGGTCGTTCTGTTCCGCTCTTAAAGGTACTAAACACTCCTGACTCAGTGGACCGAATGTCTTGGCAATAAGTTTGTAAATTGCCAGTCAACAGTGGAACACGTGTATACATGGCCGCGCTCACGCACTCCAGCGCGGACGGCGACGTGGACGAGACCAGGTTCCCCATCGTCAAGAGCCAGCGGCTGCCGGGGCTGAGTTTGTTCTGGTCTGCTCTCAAAGGTATAAGCCTAGCCAAGAAGACAATCGTACATCGACAATAACAAAACCACAAGAAATGACAGATACTATAAAAAGTCATGCGACTATTTTCATACATTATTGAAGTTTCGACTGGCGTTTTCGACCATCTTGCCTCGGGGCTCATTTTAGAATCTGCCATCAGTTTCCGATACAGCTTCGCCTGTGCAGTTGAACTGTACAGGCAAAACTGCGCAGGCATACCCTAGTGTGTATGGCCAGCTTAAGGGAGCCTAAAGTCCGCTCGGAAATCGAATGTTAAGAGTAGGTGCAGGCACTTACATTTTATAGATTGTGTCATTTACGAAGATCATGCCTTCATTCTTCACTCGTATTGTCATTTTATTAAAGGTTTGATTTGAAAAAAATCTGCGCGTCATCGTGGATGACATGAACTATACGTGTTTACTTTAGCGACTGCCACAAAAACTGAACTGGTAACAGAGCTTCTGCTTTGTGGTTTTTTGCTCCACTCAAGGTAAAACGTTTCATACTGCGGTGTCTGGTTTGCATACTTGGTCATTTTGCTTACAATTATAACATTTTACGACAGAACCCCTAGTGTATTTTCTCACTCAAAATCCCATACAAAATGAGACTTAACGCAAACGCGTACATCACGTCTCGCTATCGAATAAATTTACACTAGGGGTACAGATTTTGCGATGCTTCACCATATATCTATGCAGCCCTAGTACTATCTCTTGATGCTCCGCCTCCACGCCAGGCAAAAATTACAGAAAAGGATTATTTAATTTGATTAATTTAACAGCCGTTCAAATTATTTTTACATAATTTTCAATCGTGGCTGAATGCCGAATAGGTTCGATGCCTCACCTGGCAAGAAATTACAAAATGGCGGACGAATGTTTGATATGTCACCGTATTTAAGAATTATTTTGCTTAAAATATGGTTTTTTCTTCGCAAGTGTGATGAAAAACATGTGTGTGGCTCCGAGGGTAAGAATATTGCAAACTCGGGTCTTCAATTCCCTCCAGCCTACGGCTTCCGGGAATCACAACCCACGTATCCAAAATTTCACTTACCCCCCTCGTTGCACAATGTACCATTAATTACTTCGGAATCTTGCTCTTTTTAAAGACACCCATAATTTTATCAATAGCGTATACAGTATCTAAATTAACTAAAACCATTTACCCAAACCCCTTCAATCATACTGAGCAACATTTATTATTAACACGAAATAAAATTTGGCTCTGTCGTACATTTTGGCTGGTCTCAAGTTGAAGTTTGAAACAATTGTACAACTACCCACTATTCCACTATTTGTAAGCTGTATTCACACACACATGCAGAAGCCACTTCACTTACGCTTAAGTTTCTTTCATATTCTTTGAAATAATTTAAACTTTTCATTTTCCTGAACTCCTAGTAAAGAAATATAAAAATAGCCGGCATTTTATTCAATTCTCCCACAAACGATCAAATAGAACCGATATTGAATGTGAATTCATGAACCACTTTTACTGCACGCGGTGGGAATTATATATTTGCCTTACCACGACGGCCTTAGAAGTGTCAAACTGACATATTCGTTAACGTCTGCGTAACTTAGTTTCTATACATCTCGCTCGCACTAATATGAGACTATCAGCGAGATGCACTAACACCAAAAACCCAAAACCTTACTGACTTATCATAAACCATAACTTCTCCTGTCTTCACATTTGACACATCGTTTTTACCAGCTTTTATTTCAACCTGCAACCTGTCCCGTTGTCTGTCTGTGTGTGGGTCTATAATCAAATGTTACATGTTAAATTTGTCCCATTTCCCGGGGTTTTCGATGAAGCCGAACATATTAAAATTGAGGAGTTCCCTCAATTCCTCGTGGATTCCATCATCAAATCAGAATCAAAAATATTATAAAACCACCATCACCATGCATGTAACTTCATCAAATTGATGGTTTTTGAGAGAAAATGCTCGAGTTGCTTAAGAAAACACCCGAATCACCACACACGTGCCTTTAAAAAATGAGGGCTTCCCTCAATTCCTCACGGATCCCATCATCAGATCAGAACAAAATTAATATGGGACCTCCTTTCAAACAAAAAAGTATTACTCAAATAAGCCCACGGGTGTCCGAGTAATCGGTGAACATACATAAATAGACCAGCGGTTTAACAAAATGGGTTATTTCGACTTACATATACGTATCAAAATATGTTATATATACACTCGATAGTTCAACACTCAATAATGCAACATTCGAAAATTTGACTCTCGATAATTTAACAATCGATAGTCCAACATTCGGTAGTTCGACATACGATAATTCGACACCCGATAGTTCGACTCTCGATAGCTCGGCACCCCATAATTCGGCACTCGATAATTTCACACTCGTTAGTTCGACACACGATAGTTCGACACTCGATAGTTCGACTCTCGTTAGTTTCACGCTCGACAGTTTGACCCCCGCTAATTCGACACTCCTTAATTCGATAGTCGATAATCGGAGACTTGATAGTTTGACACACGATTGTTCGGCACTGTCGAATTATCGAGTGTCATATTATCGAATGTCGCATTATCGAGTGCCAAACTGTCGAGTTTTGAACTGTCGAGCGTCGAAATATCGAATGTCGAACTATCGTGTGTCGAACTATCGAGTGTCGAATTATCAAGTGTCGAATTATCTAGCGTTGAATTATCGATTCGCTCGTCGTCGCACCAGACCTTTCTTGTCTCTGCCAAGATGTATAACGCAAACGCAAGCTATTCACAGAAATTTCTAACTGTCCATAATATGGTTGCATATATTGTTTTACTGTACCAAACTTATTTTTATCGACTTTAATTAATTCTATATTAGACCTTATAGGACTAAATACGCATATTAATTGTACAGCAACTACCCCAATTTTCTAACTGTATGGCTTTGTATATTGACTTAAGAAGTTAGAAATAATGATGTGGATTTTTAAAACTTTAATTCAATATCGACAAAATAATACGTATAAATTAATTTCAGTTTGATAATATGCACGTTAAAAATATATAAAAATTTAACAGCATATAGCGTCATACATATTATGATTATAAACGATGAAGCTTAAACTCTTCAATTTAATTCAATATTCAAATTTCGTAAATAAAAGTATATAAGTACCTAATTTATATCGAACGCTCGTTATGACTTTTTGTCATATGCTTATTACAAATATGCTTAAAAATATGTCCCATAGCATAGCGTATAAGGCAGTGTCTTACCTAAGCGAATAACTCGCGAACGAGAAGCGGCGCGGCGCGGCGCGGCCTCGGGCGATCTCCGAATGCCGTTGGGCAACACTCAAAAAGCAGTATTGCACTAAGAAAGGCAGCAATGTACATCGAACCAAAATATTTAATTATCATAACCTCAAATTGTACAAATATTTACGACCAATGAGCGTGATTGTATATTGTAGGCACCTTGACGTTGCTTAAGTTCATGCACAAGCGTATTTAATATATTGGTATAGGTTTTTAATGGTGACAGCAGAAATTTCTCTTGAAATAGTAACGATTCAGAATGTAAACAAACATGATGGCTGTCATTCACTTTTTTTTATTTTATTTATTACGAGCATTGGCAACTAGGCCATCAGCTCAAGCATGAAATACAAAAGTAACATAAGTACCTACTTTACTTATAACTAATTCACATAAAAATGAGACACGAATCTAATAGTTACATGAGATATTTACAAACTACCTATAGTATGAGTAACAAATTGATAGATTGCAGGATATAATTGTGGATATTTCATAAGGCCCTGTACTGATGTCATTCACTATTCACATACCACAGATAAACCACAGATGACATGCGATTTTGGAATTATTCGAAAGCAGTGTTGCTAACCCGCGATTTTTCAAATTTGCCGCCTTTTGCTACTGTCAAGATTTGCTTGACCAGGTATATTAGTGACTCTGCCTATGAATCCATTGGTTAGGATTCGAAAAGGTAAGGCAAGGGCATTTATTTGTGTGATGAGTTTGTGTATATATTTTAGTACATGTAAATTATACATGTCATTGTCTGAGTACCCACAACTGAGCTTACTGTAAGTAAATAAAAAAAACCATATTATGCAACAGTTAAACACAAATCAACCTAGTTCCACAATAAGCTCAAAAAGACTTGTGTGGTGTGAACTACAACGATAGAGGTTTAGTCAAAAGTGTCCTTATACTCCTCGTAATATTTATTATTTATAAATTTGCTTTTTATTTATGCAACTTCCAGTGTGCGAGGACGTATGTGGGCAAGTGAATCTGTTTGAAGACGGCCAGTCACACATGGCGACCGTGACAGACCACGCACAGCTCAAAGAAATGACCAAAAACCCGAGCACCATCACAGTGCTGGAGGAGCGGGTCAACGAGTGGATCAAGAAGGTTATGGAGGTCGGTTCATGGCTTTTACTAACCTACTTAGCTTTGTGACTAAAATACAATCGCGCGCAGTAGTGCTATCTCTGTCACTCTTAACGCTCAGGAACGCGTCGAGCATGGCGCTTTTGTCTTTCCGCTGAGATTGGCTTGGTAAGACCTTGATTCGAAATAAGAATTTCTCGGTAGTTTATAACTTTAAGGCTTAGATGTTAGACAGATTGCGCATCGAAGTTCAAAAGTTTGCAGAGGTAGTTGCCACAGAACTATATCGAGATAGAAGAAAATAATTGATCGATTTGTAAGGGGACCGAGCGTGTAACTTTTTGCGAAGACACTTTGACGTCACGAGTGACAGTTAGTCATGGAAAACATAAGCCGCGTGAAAACGATTTAAAAGCATCGATTAGAACGCGGCAATCCGATTCTATGCATCGCCGTCGATATTGATAAGAACCGACAGAGGATAGAAGATTTAAGAGATAGTAGTGCAATAGTACATTACGATACAAGCGCGAAAAATAGGAAATTCGAAACAAGTGGCGATAAATTAAAACACGACCGAAGGGAGTGTTTTAAATCGACACGAGTTGCGAATTTCCTATTCGCACATGTATCGTACAACGTTTTACAGTACATATGGCCCTTTAAATGTTCGACACAGTAACGTAATATGCTAATTTTCGCACTAGTGCTATAAAGTAGCACCATATGTACTGTAAAAGTAAATTATTGGTCTGAAAGTAAGAGCTAATCATTTATTATGAAAAATGCAATAATGATAACTTAGTTACCAGATACTTAAAACATTTTATTATTTGAAAAATGCTGTTTCAAATGTTCATTTGATTTGATAACATACTATTACATAAAGATAGATAGAAAAAAAAAAACAACTTAACTCCATAACTTAGTAAATTTTTGCTATAGATGTAACCATAACCTGCCTGTTAATCCTATGTGTCCAAGGCCGTCCCACTTTGTCGCTTGCCATAAGGACGCTTTGACAGGTTATTCGTATAAATATACAAGAAACTCTCGTCGTTACGGAAAGCGACAAAATGGGACTTTTTCCCAGCCGTGGACATATATGTGACATTATCTATGAAAAGGGACCTTATTCTCGATGGCGCTTACGCCGCACTGCGTTGTTTATAATATGGGAGCATCGTTGATAATGGCGTAAGCGTCACCTACAATAAGGTCCCTTTTCATAGATTATGTCACATATTTTCATCACACTTGCTCTTAAAAGTTTACTTGTAGGCGACGCGGTCCCTAAATTCTAAATTTCTACCTTGGGCTCTAATGTACGTCCGAAATTAAGCGGAAGATTAATTTATTTCCTTTAGTTTCCTTACAACCGTGATGAAAAATTACGGATTCGTACCTATTAAGTTTGTTCAATTCCCACTCGTTCGTAAATCTTGTTGACCGCCCTTAATTATATAATTATTAATACGATGTATCTACTATTATATATTTCAATAATCTTATGACATTTCTTTATAACATAATTGAATATTGTTGATAATACATACCATTATTACCTATAATAATTTCACAGATTATTGAAAAATAAAAACTACATTAAAATATAGGTACCTTAAACAAAACTACATAAATCTAAAAAGGAAAAAGATTAAAAACTAAAACTACAACTAAAGTTATAAATAAAAAATCGGCTCCAGCTCGGTGCCTTGTGGCAAGGTGCCTAGAAGGCTGGCGGCATTGCCGCGCTGGACAGCAATGCCGTTGTGCGAGGCAAGAGCCAGCCCTCTTGTCACCCGTTGCCTCCACGAGGCGCTTCGAAAGCTCTTTAAAAATGTTGTGAGCGCCAGGTCCCCACGGCCCAAGGGTTTCCACCCCAAAAGGCTCAAACATATAGCCAGAGTCAATGGCTGTATATTTGCGCCGCTTGAGGTGTTCAGCCGCGTTGGCGGCAGCACCAGCTCTCTTTGACGTTCCTGGAAGATGGGACGGCGCAAGGGTATCCACGCATGTGGCATCCCAAACCAAAGGCCGTCCAATCTTCCAGGGAACGAGGGTCATGCCGTCCGGCCTTTTCCCATCATTTCTAGCTAAACCAGAAGGTTCCCGAACCGCCGGCGCCCCAGCCGTGACGAGAGCTCGGCGGAGAATGTCGTTCAGGCTCGCGTGACGTTAAGAACGCCCAACGCTTCTGGAACAGGATAGGCCGTGGATACCACAACGCGTTACATTCGCACCACACTGGCATCGATGAGGAGCCACACAAGGCACCCCCAAGCGCAAACACAAAGAAATTCTAAAAGAATTGATAGACAGTAGTGTGCCTAGGTTCTTTGATGGCAATGCCTGCAACCATGAACCGGATTCCCATCTCGTTGCAGCAAGGAGACGAGCGCGCTCTGTGGTGCTGGTAGACGTTTCGTACAGATCTACTATTTGCCTTTAACTACGTATATTATATTCGTACATAATAATATAAAAATTTAATTATTATGTTCCTTTCAATTCAAAATCGATTTTACCTAATCGCGTGTGAAAATTACAGCGTACATCACTATTCGTACTTTTGAAAGAAAAAAAAACCCAAATGGACTTTGTACATCGCTGGGTTTGAAATCACACTAAGTCTGGCTCGGCAAATTCAAGCCGCAATGAAAACACGTAATCGCCAGCTCCTGTCATGATGAAAATAGTACACAGAAAGAATTTAAATTGTTTTTTAATTAAATAACAAATGCGACAAAGAGTACTAACAAGGTACTAAACCATGAAAGGAAATACCAGGATTAACAGCTCCAACTTTATTTGTGGTGTTTGAACAATTAATTATTGAACAAATCGTCATTTTGATTTTGAAATCTGACGTTTCACGCGGAAAACGGTCGGAAGCCGATTGATGTTCGCATCGAGCATAGGAGCCGCTGGGCGACTTTTTTGCACGCAAGGGACATAAACTCTTTCCTTCTATCTCGATATAGTTCTGTGGTAGTTGCCCTTGTTTTAAATTTCATTGATGTCTATAAATATTATCACGGTCTTACAATACAAACCTCTTCTCCGTTATTGTACACCTAGTATGCCGAGGGTTGGAGCCGCCTCCGTACAGATTTATTAATAGATTTTTTTATCGGTATAAATAAATCAGTTCAGCGGTTTAAGCGTGAAGAGCTAGGTAGCGGTAAAGATACAGACAGAATTACTTTCGCATGTATAATATTACCTACTTCTATAGCTAGCTTCTGCCCGCGACTTTGTCTGCGTGGGGTGATGATAATGATTGATAAGGACTATCCTCAAACAATCTCCATATCAAATTTCATCTAAATGGGTTCAGCGTTTTAAGCGGGAGGAGGTAACAGAGAGTTACATTTATAATATTAAGTAGGGATAACCACCTATTTTGCTCGGAGACGTTTCATTTTTAATTCTGCGCAAAAGAACCGGAAATGTACCAACAAGTCTATATACCTACTACTAGCTGCCTTTGGTATACGTCCATGTTCCAAATATATGGATCTGAGAGTCGCAATAACTACACTTTTGAGGCCTGCCAGTAATTACGTAAGCACTGTTTTGGCCACTTTTGACCTTGATGCTACAGCTGCTTGTGGGCACTATTATCAGATTAACTTTTGCTCGCGACTTCGCCTGCTTGTAATGATACTGATGATATATGAAAATATCTGATGTCCTTCCTGTGGCTTTAAACTATCTCAATGCAAAACTTCTTCTAAATTAGTTCAGAGGTTAAACCATGAAAATATCAGACAGACCGAGGGGATTGTAATGTGGAATATCCTCGGAATTATCTTTTCTTTGTTGTCCTCAGATACTAAGCGAGAGCGAGCAGTTACGCCGAGAAGTGGATTCCAGCGGTCCACAGGACGAGCTGGAGTACTGGAAAAAGAGGGGAGCACAGTTTTCACAGCTGGTATCTTATTTACAGGTAATTGCAGGATGATTAGTAAACGGATTGATTCTAGATTAGATTCATATTAGATCAAGATAAACCGAATACTCTTTTGCCAGATACTAATTAAATTTGATGAGGATTAAATCAAGATATGCCGAATGCTGGCCATAATCTACATTTAAAAACTTCTGTCTAGTTTTGTTCGCCTAGTACAGACACGGCCAGGGCCGCCTCCGCATTTTAATTCTCTGCCGCGGGTGCTTCCAAACTTGGTGGGAAAATACATTGAAATTATACTAGTATAGTCGTACCAAGCTGATTCTTCACCTCTAACTTTGACAGTATTAATGGATGAAGTGTCATGTTTATATTTTCGACGTTTATGGTGACATGCTGTCCACACATTGCCATTGCAAAGTTTGTGGCGAGTTAGCTTGATCTGCCTTAAGTATAATTATAGTCCTATACCTATCCTTGCTTAGGTATGTAATTTAAAATCAGTCATTTTCCTGTAATTTTGTTAAAAATTAACCACTGATATCTTTAAATAAAAAAGGAGTTATTATTTATCGCGCCAGTTGTATAGCCCTATGTCTGACCCCTGACTACGGTGCTTCGCGGTAGCGGTACATACTTTACGTTTTGCTCGAGAGGTAGGGTTTATCTTTCATATCATGTCACAATGATCTCTACCCTAAGTACCGTATTTTTATTTATAGGACAACGAAGTCCAACTAACCCTAACCTGCCTCCAACTGGCCAATTCCAAGGTCATCAAGCTCTGGCGCGACACAGATCACAAAATCACCTTCTGCTACAACGAGGCCAAAGACAACGCCAAGTTCATCCAGGCCATGGAAAAGTGCTGCCATTCTTTGTACCTGGACGATCCGGTGAAGATTAAGGACTCGATATTGAGTCTGCTGCAGACAGTGCGGCTGATACATAGTGTGTCGCAGTTTTATAATACCTCGGAGAGGATTTCGTCGTTGATGGTTAAGGTAATTACTGGGTAATTATGATCGATTGGACGCTTGCGATACCTAAAGATTAAATTAGGACTTGAACACCGGTTGACGCTTTAGATTGCCTATAGCATTACGTTCTGGTAAGTTGGACCATAAACATAGGTTGCGTTGTTTTATCACACACAGTTCATATGTCCACCTCCTGACTCCATCTCCGTTCTCAGATCAGCCCAATGGTACCATAATACTGCATTTTAACCCAACTTACATATGTATGCGAAAACTCAGCTGAATCAGCTCAATCGAAGACTGGGAATAGGTTCAAATTTAACTTAAATTTGATTAGGTATACAGACACAGACAAAGGGACAGGTGAAAATAAAAAAAAGCTTGTAAATAATGAATAAAAGCTTGTAATAAATGTCTGTCTGATATGATTGCATTATCCGCGTACAAATAGATTAGAAGTTATTATATATATAAATGCTCGAAAAATTCTGCTTTTTTATACTTTAGCTTATTTTATGAACAGAATCATGCCGTTAGCAACTAAGAACATTGCTAGGCTTCGTGAAGGAGCTGGGGCGGTTAGAGTAGCTCTACCTCGTTTCACACAAAATATGGTTGTAGATTTGGGGAAAATGCCCAGAAGCACTAACTAGAATCAGGCGTTACTTTATGGAAATCTATACTAATAAAAAAAATATTACTCTGCTAATCCGCGAAAAGACAACCTAATAAGAGCACGCTCCTCATCCAACCTACAACTTTCAGATAACCAACCAAATGATTGAAACCTGCAAGCAATATATTACATGCCGCTTCAAGGAAACTATTTGGTCCCAGGACCGTGCCCTGGTCCGCGATAAGCTGATCCACTGTCTCAACCTAAACAAGACCTATAGAGAGACCTACTTGTTTGTCAAAAACCAGCCGTTTTTACCAAATACTGAGCAGTTCAGTTTCTCTGAAAACTATGTTTTTGGGAAGTTTGATACGTTCTGCAAGAGAGTGAATAAAATTATAGCGATGTTCGATTTGATGGAGGATTATAATAATTTGTTTGCGAAGAGGATGGAGGGGTTGTTGCTTGGTGAAGGTAAGGTTAATATAATATAAGGTAAAAACGGATGAGTGTGGCAGGCCTTTACATTGGCGCCTGTTTACACATTCAATTTCATTTCAACGTTAATTTTATTATTGTTTATATATATATAGATCTACCCCCGTACATTAATGCACTCACTGCTAGCAACCCTTTTCGCTACATACGGGATTTCACATGTTATCGGCTACGGCACGCGCTGGCACTGAATGTGACGTCCATAATGTGACGCAACAATATCGGCATTAGAATTTTACATCTTTTACATCTTATGAATACTTGGTAGTTACACGCGCTATTCCCTGTACCAAGAGGACTCGGCAACTGTCTTGCTAACTCAAACATTCAATATAAACTAAACTGACTATTATTGCGTTTGTATAAGGTTCGAAATGTTTAGCATTATGCGGCAATGACAGTTTTTTTTAGAATGGGCTAACTTTACACAAGCCTAACTTGTCTATCTTTATGATCGCCTGGTGGCGGCTGACATTGGCTTTTGTTTGAAACGACGTTGCAATAAAAACAACTGTTAATAAAACCGGCTAATTTCGGGCCATGCTCAATGTAAGGTTCCGTAATAGTTCCGTAGTTACCCGCTTGTCACAATAGGCTGCCTTGAATCCGGGATATTGGTGGTAATCTGTGTATAACAAGCAAAAGGGAGCTAGTGCGGAAACTAGAACTATACGTGCGTGTTTCGTAAATGAAAGGGCCATATGTACTGTAAAACGTTGTAAAATACACGTGCGAAAAGGTAATTGGCATTTCCTCCTTAGAACGGGAGACTTTTAGCAAAAACGGCTACGGATCATGTTTTTTCATAATTTTTGGACCTATGGTTTAAAAACGGAGGGGGGGGGGGGGGGGGTGGTTACAATTTTTTTTCTTACAGAGAAACTTTCAAATCATATACGCTTAATAAAAATATACTTTGAAAGACGTATCCAACGACATGCCAAATTGCAGCTTATTTCTATCACTAACGATCACGGAGTCAACCCGCGGACGGACAGACAGACGACCATGGCAAAACTATAAGGGTTCCTTGTTGACTACGGAAATTTATAATTTACCTTTACCTTTTCACGCTTAAACCGCTGAACCGATTTATTTATTTATTTACCCCCTTATTCATAAAACTTATTGTTAACTTTAGTAGATGTTTATGAATTTGTACAAAAAGCGAATGTCAAAAGGCATTCTTTACCAGTTTGCTCTACCGATTTAGATGAAATTTGTTAGTGACGGATTTGTTCCGATTTCCAAAATTGCCTATAAGTATATTGAAATATTAAAAAATGTATATAAATATTATTTTTATGTCACTAACATTTTTGCAACTACAATATTACCGTATCGATGACTACTCAAAAAGAACGCCCAGCGCGCGCCAACATGCCAATCGTTAACGCTTGGACTTATTTACAGACCTTGAGGAAGCGGTCCACGCATTCGAAGAAGCAAAGAAGGCAGTAACCAGTTGCCAGTACGACTATTTAGACTACAGGAACAACGAATTCGACAAAGACTACCAGGCTTTTGAGCAGAAGACGAACATGCTACGCGAGTCCATTGGAAACACTATAGAGGAGAACTTTTCCAGCGTGTGGGAGACGCCGCAAGGCATCAAGTTTCTGACCAGGTTTGAAAAGGTAAGCGTTTTGATAAGGATTAGGTTTTGGAATGGAAGAAAAATATGATATGCGAATCCATAGCGAAAACACTATAGAAAAGAACTTTGGCAGCGTGTGAGAGACGCCGTAAGGCATCAAGTTTCTGACCAGGTTTGAAAAGGTAAGCGTTTTGATAAGGGTTAGGTTTGGAAGACAAACATGCTACGCGAATCCATAAGAAATACTATAAAGGGGAACTTTTCCAGCGTGTGGGAGACGCCGCAAGGCATCAAATTTCTGACCTGGTTTGAAAAGGTAAGGTTTTGATAAGGACTTTCTGGTTTTGAAACTTAAGATAAACGAAGCTTCGCATAATACGCGAAGTCCATACTCGTAGATATCACCATTGCTAGGAAAACTTGGCCTGCGTACCGGAAACGTCGCAAGACATCAAGTTTCTTATCAATTTGAATGTGTTTATATTAGAACTACAGTTTTACGAGTAAGTTTATAAGAAACAAATAAAGAACATTGTAATTTTTTATCAGATATTCACTATCCCCTTTCATCATATGGTGGAACAAGTTCCTGTCAAAAAAAACAACGGGTTGCACTGCGGGAGTGCCGGCAGAAGTGAAAACTTGAATATTAACGTTGTGCATTTTTGATATTTTGGTGAAATTGAGTAGCAGTTTTATAAAAAGAGATAATTCTCTATTATACCTACGTAAATAAATTGTTTTTTTTTTGACATTATTACACAATTGTGGAAGATATTTTGAAATGAGAATTTTAGTGTTAATATATACAGAGTAATTCATGAGACGTGAGCAGGACTACAGCACAGCCCACACAATCAGTAAATGTTAATGAATCGTTCACCATCATATAAAGTACAACAATCACGCTTTTTTTCTGTTATTTAACTTTTTGGTAAGGAAAAATTTGAGTATCTACAATCATGGACACCCAACAACACAAAAATAGAATACAACACAATGAACAAAGATTAAACCTCTTTAACCGTTATTACAGCACTTTGATTATGAAGAAAATAAAATGTCACACTTGAATGAGATACGATTTTTCAAAAGTTATCAGGCTTCGAAGACATTCAAACTGCACGTCACCATGATGTTACGTATCCGACTTACGAATTTTCAATCTGACGGTCTCGTGACCTGCGAGTTTAACATTTTTTCCCTTTTTTCCCCATCACAAAAAATGCACAGCGCCGCTAAAGAAGTTTTTACTTCAAAAAAAGGTTTTTGTGACACAATTTTATTCCTGACCAGTACTTCTCAAATGCATGTCCATCAAGCACTTCTCGAGACGTTTCTAATGACCTTAAATTCGATATGTTTGTGTTCTTTGAGGAGTTCTTTTGGCTATCTTGCGACTGCATTATCAGCTCCATGATAGCATATTATTATTGTCATAGGAATTACAGAAGTATTTACTCCAAATTTAGGCTGGTTTTAGTGTCACGCTAACCGTCCGGCGTGTTGCTCCGCACCGGACCAATATGTATTAAGGTCAGGGAGCGTTCCAGAGTAAAGCTGACGGGTCCGACATGAACTTCATACAAATATGTAGTCGGTGTGGATCGCTCTGCACCGGGTCAGCGCGATACTAAAACCGGCTTTAAATTGAATCCGATATCAGGGAAGTAATTGAAATTTAGGTCACAAGATTTGGATCAATCATACAAGTATACGCAATGAAAATAAATAAAATTGTGTAATGTATTCATAGTTATGAACTCAACTGTACCATCGTCCGCACAGTTGACATACAATTATGAACTTTAATTCAATAAGTCCAATGGTCGATTTTAGAATGTTGTTGTTGGCGTATTTTCCTCGATATCGGTCTAAATTCTACAAGTAAACGCGAACATAGACATAAAATTTTAGAACGCCGTACCTAGCTAGTACCAGGACTACATGAGATTTGAGAGTTGTCTTAGAACTACATACGAGTACAACTGCAGCTTTGTCACTGAAAACTAAATCTTTGTCTAATTTGCATATGCATCGACGAGTGAATAGGAAGCGTGCATAGAGCTTTCATTAAAAGTGTAATAAAACGTGGTAACATGTAAATGTTAGATCGATGCCCTTAATATTTTTAAAGTAAAAACTTTTTTTGCGGCGCTGTGCACTTTTTGTGATGGGGAAAAAATGTTAAACTCGCGACAGGTCACGTGACCGACAGATTCGTCAGATTGAAAATTCGTAAGATGGACACGTGACCTGATCGAAAAACTGTTACACATAAATGATAGTAGGTACTTTTATACTGATAATTAAAGCAATTCGTGCAAAATTATTCCCTAACCATTCCAAAATATCAAAAATGCACAACGTTAATATTCAAGTTTTCACTTCTGCCGGCACTCCCGTTGCCGTTGTTTTTTCTACTCCAGCACTTCTATTTGTCAATTCTAAATAAAATTTGTTGACTCAAAAAATAAAAAATAAAAGACTATCAGTGATAAATCTAAACCAACTTCATTGGCGAGCCGGCGCTTGTCCATAGAATCATAATAGCAGTTTTATTATGAATATTCATACAATATATATGTTGTATTTTTAATGGTCTATTTTTTTATACTACGTATGTGGCAAACAAGCATACGGCCCGCCTGATGGTAAGCAGTCTCCGTAGCCTATGTACGCCTGCAACTCCAGAGGCGTTACATGCGCGTTGCCGATCCTAACTCCGCACCCTCAGCTCTGGCAGCGTTACTCACCGGCAGGAACACAATACTATGAGTAGGGTCTATTGTTATTTGGCTGCGGTTTTCTGTAAGGTGGCGGTACTTCCCCAGTTGGGCTCTGCTCTAGATCTGAATACATTCTAGTCTAGAATGACATTCCCTGTGCTGTGCCCTACCACACAAAACGAGATGACATTCACAGTGCCCATACCTCTCTTAAGTCTAGGCAAAGACCTACAAACCAAATTGTTTCTATAAACTTAAAATAGAATCCCTCCTGCTGATCCCTCTCACTATGCCCAGGATTATATTATAGAAACCTTCACTCCGTTCAGGATTCAATGTATGCCCACGCCGTAAATATATTGTCATTTTGCTTCCTTGTCACACAATCTTATTAAGCACCCTCGCCGTTCGGACATATCAGACTGCGAACTGTACTTAATGGAAACCACTAATTAAATTCAACCTGCATGTTGTGCGACGCAAGATCAAAGGCTTGCACCTACCAGGATAGCATAACGTTGAAGTGTTAAGTGCAATCATGTTGAAGGGGGTGCATCGGGCACTGGGCAGTGGAAAGTGGGTGGGGGTGGCCACCAGACCACCTCCTGTCTTTACTGACCTGCTGATAGAAAGTTGCCTAGTGATAACTGAAATACAGATAAAATATTGCAAACTTGTGACATTTTTGTATAATGACATTAATGACTAGAATAACTCTTACAGGTCTAAGCCTACAAAATCAGTAAATGTTAATGAATCGTTCACCATCATATTTAAATAAAACACGCAACAACAACGCTTTTTTTTCTCTGTTATTTAACTTTTTGGTAAAGACAAATTTAATTATCTACAATCATGGACACCTTTTTAGGGTTCCGTAGCCAAATGGCAAAAAACGGAACCCTTATAGATTCGTCATGTCCGTCTGTCTGTCCGATTCTGTCACAGCCACTTTTTTCCGAAACTATAAAAGCTATACTGTTCAAACTTGGTAAGTAGATGTATCCTATGAACCGCATTATGATGTTCACACAAAAATAGAAAAAAAACAATAAATTTTGGGGGTTCCCCATACTTAGAACTGAAACTCAAAAAATCTTTTTTCATCAAACTCATACGTGTGGGGTATCTATGGATAGGTCTTTAAAAATGATATTGAGGTTTCTAATATCATTTTTTTCTAAACTGAAAAGTTTGCGCGAGAGACACTTCCAAAGTGGTAAAAAGTGTGTCCCCCCCCCCCCCGTAACTTCTAAAATAACAGAATGAAAAATCTAAAAAAAATATATGATATACATTGCCATGCAAACTTCCACCGAAAATTGGTTCGAACGAGATCTAGTAAGTAGTTTTTTTTTAATACGTAATAAAAATTAAAAAAAAATTTTTTTTCATCAAACCCATACGTGTGGGGTATCTATGGATAGGTCTTCAAAAATGATATTTAGGTTTCTAATATCATTTTTTTCTAAACTGAATAGTTTGCGCGAGAGACACTTCCAAAGTGAAAAAATGTGTGTCCCCCCCCTGTAACTTCTAAAATAACAGAATGAAAAATCTAAAAAAAATATATGATATACATTGCCATGCAAACTTCCACCGAAAATTGGTTCGAACGAGATCTAGTAAGTAGTTTTTTTTAATACGTCATAAAAATTAAAAAAAAAAAATTTTTTCATCAAACCCATACGTGTGGGGTATCTATGGATAGGTCTTCAAAAATGATATTTAGGTTTCTAATATAATTTTTTTCTAAACTGAATAGTTTGCGCGAGAGACACTTCCAAAGTGAAAAAATGTGTGTCCCCCCCCCTGTAACTTCTAAAATAACAGAATGAAAAATCTAAAAAAAATATATGATATACATTACCATGCAAACTTCCACCGAAAATTGGTTTGAACGAGATCTAGTGAATAGTTTTTTTTTAATACGTAATAAATTAAAAAAAAATTTTTTTCATCAAACCCATACGTGTGGGGTATCTATGGATAGGTCTTCAAAAATGATATTTAGGTTCCTAACATCATTTTTTTCTAAACTGAATAGTTTGCGCGAGAGACAGTTCCAAAGTGGTAAAATGTGTGTCCAAAGTGGTAAAATGTTGAACAAGATCTAGCAAGTAGATTTTTTTTAATACGTCTTAAATGGTACGGAACCCTTCATGCGCGAGTCCGACTCGCACTTGGCCGCTTTTTTTGACGGAGTGGGAACGCATTTACGCACGGTGTATGGTACTCGCCGCTCCTTTCCACCTACAACACTTAATTAACAAAGAAAAAACCTTATTAACCGTTATGACATAACCTTGAGAATTAAATAAAATATCACACTTAAGTGGATCCGATTTTTCAAAAGTAACCAGACTCCGATGACATTCAATTTGTCACTTGTTATGGATGAAACATAAATGTCGTGAATAAATTAAAACTTTTTTTTAATAGTAACTCTCTCTCACTTTCCTAAATTATCCTGTAGAGCTCTGTCTAGAGCTCAAAAATGACCCCACGTGTATAGTTCATGTCATCCACGATGACGCGCAGATTTGTCAAATCTAACCTTTCATAACATGACAATACGAGTCAAGGCACACGTCTTCCTGAATGGCAGGATCTACACTGTGTTGTGTGCGACTCAACTGTCCAGAAGGCCTACCGCGAACCACGTTCGAAGTGCTGGCTCTCTGTTGCACTTGTAGATTCGTACGTAAGTGTGACAGGAAGACAACACGTCGAACGTGGTTCGCGGTAAGCCCTCTGTATCTCTTCATGCGGCATATGTCGTTTTTGAGTTAAACTAATTTAAATGACGTAACCGGTCGTGAGTCGTCGGCCTACCACTCCAAAGGGTATGCTGTATGCTGCACTCAGATTGACACTATGAATTTTATACACCATTGTAGTTGGCGACCAGAAATCATACTACAAGAAAAAAAAAATCTGTTCAGAAATTATGAGATCGCGGCGAAACGCGAATAGGTGAAAAGCTACAAGAAATTTTTGATTTCGAGGTATACGACTAACAAACGAATTTATTTTAGCTAATCAATACTTTTAGGGCCACTTGCGCAATTCCACTAACCTGGGATTAACCAGTAAAACCGTTAAACACTGGGTTAACGGTTTAACTGGTTAACAAATTGTACTAGTAACTATGGTATTTCCAGGTTTAACCGGTTTACCTGGGTTAGCAATTGGTGCAAGTTGCAAGGTGGTTGCACTATATGCTCCGACACGTGCTGAGTGGTATCCTCTTTGGGACAACAAATTACTAAAGTCAAATGTTAATTTTATGATTGTTGTTTGAAATAAATTATTATCATTTATAGGAACCGTGCGCGTTGGAGGGTCTGCCATCTTGTGGCCTGAATCGGAACAATAAACATGTAAATTTACACGTCACGTGGTTTGTTGTGCATGGTAGGTTCTGCCGTGGTTCTGCCATCTCGTGGGCTACATTGGAACAATAAACATCACATTTACGTCTCGCGCCAAAAATCTGACGGGTCCTGTGCTGCCTCCTATAGTTCATGCACGCTCCCTATCATATCATCATATCAATTCACACTCGTTCGTAAATTCTTGTTTATCTCAATGTACCTACTATCACCCAAATATTCGCGATGCATCGTCTTACGCAAAACGAAAGTGACGGGAGCCCTACAACGCAAAGTGAAGTTGTCTGCACCTGCAGTGACGTTGCCAGCAAACGTCCTTGAATGCAACGTTGCTTGTAACACGGGAACGTGTACATACTAGGCTATCATAGGACACGAAGAGTAATTTAGAACTGCAAGGAACGATTCAAAATTATAGGCAATGGCAATAAGCAAGGAATTTCTTGCTATTCGCACTTGTATCGTAATATTCTATTATTATGTCTATACCTCGGTTTTTTAGCATTAAAAATGACCACCCTATCTAGAAGTGTCTATTGTAAAACATTTTTGAAAAATAAGTCATGTACAGCATATAGCAATTATATCTTTTTTTTTATATTCTTTTAGTTTCATAAGTAATAGATACTAATAATTAAAGCGTTTTCAATAAAAATACACGTCAAGATCGGGTAGTCTTTTCTAATGCTAAAATAACGAGGCACATGAAGATTACTTTATGTTGGTTTTATTAGCTCGTGTCATTCACAACGACGCGTGCCTTGACTCGTATTGTCATGTTATTAAAGGTTATATTTGACAAATCTGCGCGTCATCGTGGATGACATGAACATGTATAGATAATGCTATGCGCGCGTAAGCGGTAATAACAACTCCACAGGTAACTTGGTCCTGAAATACTGCAACGTCGCGTTTCTGAAGGTCGCCGGTGCAACGTCGCATTTGTACCTAGGCACGTGGTATTTGTACCAGGCTTTCAGGAAAAATAGGAGTTTAACAAACTGCAATAGAGAATGTGCAATAACTTTGAGATTATAAAGCTTTCTACACACTCACACTTGGTGTTTTATTTATTGGTGTGAGGACCATCGTTGACAGGCAATCGTAAAATCAGGCAGATCATGAAATTCCTAGGCATTTCTTAACACGAGTAAATCATTATCTTTATTTCTAAACAGTTTGCATTTCTGGCATCTCCAGCAACCTCACGAACCTTATCCTACATATCTATTAGTTTAATGTGACTACCGACAAAACTTTACGCAAGAACTTACGATCGGCCTCGACTTATATGTATAAAAACTGAATTTCTTTGTTTTCCACAGATGTTTGAATTATGAATGCCGTTATAAAATCGAATTCGATATTATTATTACGCAATCGCAATTATAACATTTTCACTGAAATATCTGTTGAACAGTTCATGCTGGCCGGAATTTTTGTTTTTTTAACGCATGTATGTATATACTTAATTGAACCCTTAGTGTAAGGCCTGAGTGGACGCTCGAGTTGGGCGGGCAGCGGGGCGGGGCGTGCGGCGTGCATTTCAAACAAATGCAAACGTATAGGAGCGGCCTAAGTGCACGCTGCTCAAATCACTTAAGAGCCCGACGTCACGCTGCACGCCCCGTCGAACGCTCCGCTTCGAGCGTCCACTCAGGCCCTACACTTAATTTCGAGGGATCGAACTCACAACCTAGACTTTTGCGAGCCAAATTAAGGGACCAGATATATTGGAGCAGCCGAGGTGCTCACAAATATCTGAACACAACACTGTGTGTTCAAATATTTTTGAGCACCTTGGCCGCTCCGATATATCTGATGCCGACTGTATTCGTTTTCTTCTTACCTTGCCTGCATCTATCACGACATTCCCTCTATCTGTACCAGCAACTCATGAACATACAGGAGTTAGGCTAAACTATGCTTGTATAATCTCACCAAGTGTATCGCTTCATTCGGTCCAACATAAGTGTCATCTCCAACTATCGTTTATTGATATGGAACTTGAGGTCAAGTTATATTACGAGCAAGCTCGCAAATGGATACAAGAATTAAGCAAATTAATATAGGTACGAGTATATTGTTTTTCTTTTTAAGCTGTGCGATCACCTATAAGCCTTTTTGAGCTGACTGTAAGACTAAGTAGATTTGACCTGCTAGTATGAGTTGCGTTCTAGTGCGCGACTCCATACTTCTAGTGCGACTTTAAGTATGGACTCGCGCGCGAGAACGCAACTCAACATGGTAGACGGTCTGCTTGGGCAAAAATGCTTCCGTATGTCCGGAAGTTTCTCCTCTACAAATCGCAATTCTCAACCGATCGATTCTCCTGAAAATTTGTGAGCAGGTTCAATGATTATAGGTTTAGCCTGTGTTTTCTGTCATATAAATACCTACCTACCTTTCTGTACCCAATAATGTAACCTAAATACCTAGATTTTAACTTTAATTTTTTCATTCCAGGTTAGTCAAAAGATTCAAATAACGAAGTTAAGCGAGAAATACGACAGAGTCCTGCGCTACTGCGAGAAAGAGGTTGATAAGATCACCAAGATGTTCAAGAAGCAGAAGGACGATCCGCCGCTGCCAAGAAACTACTCTCCTGTCGCCGGTGAGCATGTATCTATGTGAGAATTACGACCTAACAACTCTCAGACTCGCTTAAGACATTAAGTTGAGCGAGAAATACGACATAGTCCTGCGCTACTGCGAGAAAAAGGTCGATAAGATCACCAACATGTTCAAGAAAAAGAAGGACTGCTGCTGCCAAGAAACTACTCTCCTGTGGCCGGTGAGCATGTTTCTTGAGAAAAATATTGTAAAGCCAGGAAATTAGGGAGTCTGCTAGCTGGCGCGGGTGTCCGGAGCAGACACACGCACGCGGGAGCGAGCGCACCAGTTAGCGTCAGCTATTTTTCATTATCCCTAGCTTGCTAGCGGACGCCCTTAGAAAGATCCAAAAGCTATGACGCCTCGCGAAACTTGAGATGGAAAGTAATTGAACATTGACCGGGACCTTTATCATTTTGCTAGTACGGCTATGGAATGCTTGGTAAGGATCTGAAAATAAATGAAAATTATACATGTTTTCGTCATTATTTTCTATCGAGTTAACATTAATCTTTCAGATTTTACCGTTGAAAATGTAGTCTAGTTTCCGTGAGAATATTTTCATGGTATTTTGCTCTTAAAACATGTAAAATTTCAGTATAAAAACATTTTGCATTGGCCCCCTTTCGAGCTAAATTTTATCCCTCGGGACTGTTACCAACTGTGTGGGCTAAATTTTCACTACAAATACCAGGAGATAATAAAAATGAAAAGCCTTTTTATACAAATGTAACGAGATTAAGAACAAACAGGTTTATTTATCAAGGAATATAAATATAGGTTTTAGCAATTCTTTGTCGTAGAGTCTGAAATAACTTTCTACTTATTTTCAGATATATCCTTTATACTTCAGAGAGTGTGATTGAAAGCTAAATTGCAGATATTTTCTTAATTCTCATTTCGAAGCACCTCTATTCCGATATAAAATATTAGTAGACTGTACATAGTCGATTTACCTACAGCTCTTTTCATTTGGATTTCTTGTGGAAGCCAATTACAATACAATACAATTCAGTGGATATTTTTTGAATTGCATTTTTTTTTCCGAATTGATTCTTTAGAAGTCGGACCAGGCGAGCTATTATTATATTTACACATCTAGGATTTCATAATTATGAGGAGGTCAATTGCAAAAGTTTCGTACAACTTACATGGCGTTGTTGCGCTTAACTATTACTCTAAAATATATCAACCAACCAACTTCAACAATACCTCTATAGTATAAAAGTTCGGAAACAGCTGCCGATGTTTGCATGACTTTAACCCCCAAAGCAAAAAGGGGGGTGTTTAGTTATGTTTGACGCCAATGTCTGTTTATGGCATCGTAGCTCTTCAATGGATGCACCGATTTCGATGTGGTTTTATTACGTGATAGCGAGTTACCCTCCGGTGGTGCTTAGCTATGTTTGATACAAATCAGTCTCATCAGAGCTCAACGAGGGGGGGCGGGTTTAGGGTCGGCAACGCGCATGTAACTCCTCTGGAGTTGCAGGCGTACATAGGCTACGGAGACTGCTTACCATCAGGCGGGCCGTATGCTTGTTTGCCACCGACGTAGTATAAAAAAAAAGCAGTTTAAAGAGTACCAGCTCTTTTCCATAATGATGTAAGGCATTTTTGTCATAAAATGGAGTTGAAGGCGTATGGCATACCTATCTACAGCCAATATGATTTTTTTTTAATTTGATAGTTTTTTTATTGAAAATCTATATTTATACGTATAACCTACAAAATAATAATAAACCCAATCACAAAGAGAACACCCCATATTCTTACAAAAGACATAATTAAGGACTCAAATATCTGCTGCGGTCAGGCCAGCTAATAGAAATATTATGGAGAGGTTTGTATGTAGCAAGATTTTGCTTTATTGAGCTTACTGTGGGACTTACTCAATTTGTGTAATAATGTCCTATAATATTGATTTATTTACTTTCTTGGAGGCATTGATAATCGAGTGAAGGTGAGCTTTGTGACGGCCCAAAACCCTGACTCTGAGCGTGTAAAAAGGGTCCTTATTATCTTTTAGTTATTTTATTTATTTGGTGATCAAACAGCTGTGATGTTAGCATAAAACATGATTGCCAATTATACAAACTCACTTAGTAGTGCTGTGTGGGTGCGCTCAGACGGAAAGCTGAAACACTGGGTTCGTTTTGGCTCTCCACAAAGTTCGGTCTTCGTCTATCGCAGGCTCGAAACTCACTCCTTTGACTTTAAGAAGCTGGCTAAAACTTCACTGTCATCGAAAAAATAGGGATCCTTAGATGGAATATAGAAAAGTATTTTCCCCAAACAACATAATATTAATTAACTATTTTGTGCCAATATTGCAGGCATAAGCTATTCAACACAACTTATATCTCACGACAAAATTTTCCTAGACAAAATCCAATGGAATGGAAGACCTTTAAAATAGGCTGGGCAGCTAGAGAATTAAAGTTTTTGAGTAATTTTTTAATTATAAATTGGTTACTTATCACCATGTGTTCATGTTTAATTTTCGTTTCCAGGACGCATAAAATGGTCCCGCTGTCTCCTCCACAATATGACGGAGACCGTAGAGAGCGTGTCCGCGCACCCCGTGTTGCGCGCTCTGCCCGCCGCCATGGACGTGATGAGGAAATACTCCAACACAAGGACATTAATCACTAATTACGACCAGTCTATGCGCGCCGTCTGGATGAACCAGAATGTGAGTAGTCAGTTCGTTGATAATGTCTCCATAGTCTCCAGCGATGCATTAGTTATCTCTGTCACGACTGACTATATGTTCAAAGCGCATATAAGCGTAGATAGTGTTGTCTGTGTGATCTCTGTCAGTGTTAACTATACGCTTATATGTTTGTATAAAATGGTCCCACTGTCTCCTCCTCATGACGGAGACTGTAGAGAGCGTGTCCGCGCACCCCGGTTTGCGCGCTCTGCCCGCCGCCATGGACGTGATGAGGAAATACTTTAACACCAGGACGCTTATAACCAACTACAATCGTTTTCTGTGTGCCGTCTGGGTGAACCACAACGTGAGTGGCCAGTGGTCGATGAAGGTTGATGAATTCATGATGTCTCCAGCGAGTACTTCTAACTCTGTCGTGACTAACTATATGCGTGCGCGAAGCGCATAATGTTATCTAGAATGAAGTATGTATAACATTTCCCATTACATCGAGCATAAAAAAATTTAAAACTTTGATCAACACTAGCCGAGGTTCTAATTATGTAGTTACAGATGTAGTGAATAATCCTTTCCCATCGTATTTTCTCGGAATCGTTCTTATTTTTCATGTTACTTCAATCAACCTCAGTACTTTTTGTATCGAGACTGACTGTACCCCTAGTGTAACTTTGATCGACATCATAACGTGACGAACGCGTTTGCGTTAAGTCTCATTTTGTATAGGATTTTGAGGTTCCAAAACGTCCCGCTTGGCGCGCTCTTCCTAAATCCAATACAAAATGAGACTAAACGCAAACGCGTACGTCAAGTTTCAAAATCGAATTTAGTTACACTAGGGGTACTGAAATAGCAAGACACGTGTTCGTGCGTTTCCGATACGAAAATAAATACGAAATATCTGTACTCATCTGTACTCACTTCTAACTGAGTCTTTGTACTTAAGCAAGTGAGATAAAACTATTTATTGATTACATATACACAGGTTTCACTTTCTATGACCTAGATCTAGATAAGGTTAGTTAGGAACAACTCCTCAATAACATATAGTCCTGGTAACTACTAGGTATGATAGTTCTAACAACCTATATCTATGTTTGATGCCTTTCTATGCTGGCAACGTTCTATGTACACGGTGTTTTCTTTTAAGGTACGTTTTCTTCGGGGTATGGCTAAGTACATTTAAGGAAACTAAATGGCATAGTTCATTTGCAGTATATATATACTCGTTTTTTATAATGGCGTTGTTATAATACGAACTAATAGGTATCTAAATCCACCGAACAATTGAAAACTATGACATATCAATGACATTTCGAATATTGATCGACCGAGATAGTACTTGCGTTAAGTAGCAAATATATAAACTCATACCAGACACTAAATTGAGAAAGTTACTTAATTTAAGCTCAGGAATGCAGCCTTGAAATTAACAGACTTAAAACAAGTGTATGGGTTTTACTATTTAACTGGAGGCATGGTTTGTCGTCTTAACAGATAGATAAATGGGATGCAGCATGCAGCAGATCGGTTTAAAGTAAATTTAAACTTATGGTAAAACAAACAGAACCCAAAAATATAAACTTAATATAAAAGACTTCCCCCCTCATCATCCCCTCCCCATGGCATGGTCGCAATAACGTTACCGGCGTTAGCGTTACCCCTCTGCACCTCAGACATAGCCTCTGGTCAAAGCAAGCGCTCGCCTTATGATCGCCTGATACGCCTATCAGCTGGACCGATATTTCCCTGTAGATATATATATATAAAAGATATAAATAAATACTTAAATACATAGAAATCATACATAACTCAGGAACAAATATTTTTTGATGACCTCACAAATAAATGCTCTTACCCGGATTTGAACCCTGGACCTCCTGCTTCTTACGCAGGGGTAGGTCACTACCGACTAGGTTAGAAGGCCGTGATATTACTTAGAAAAAAAATGCAATATTTTTTGTCATAAATTTCATTTTTGATACAAGGTTTTATCACCGTCTTTTTTCAACAGCCAACTAATACCCCAAACACAATTAGGTTGCGTTTGTTTCATCACAGAGTTCCCATGGCCACTTTCATCATCAGATCAGCTCGATGGTACCATAATATTACATTGTCATCCTGTATGTGAAGTTTCACCTCAATTGTATAAAGCGTCGTGTATAGGAAGTGTGTCTAATTTATTTAGCTTGCAATATTTGTCCCACACACACATTTTAAACATAAAAACTCGTACACAAAAGGAGTTATGAATGTTATGATCTACATTGTTTAATGATATATTGTCAAATATTCTACAGCTCTGGGACGTGGACGACTGCCTAAACAACACCTTGCTGAAGATCGATGACGCTGGCCGCATCAGCGTCAACCTGGACAGCACTGTCAGGTTACTGATCAGGGAGTCTGACTGCTTAGTGAAGATGGACGTGGAGCTACCTATAGTTTGCCATTCGCTGTACGCTAAGAAGAATTACTTCACCCTTGTCAACGATTCTTTGGAGGTAAGTCTTCTTCTTTGCCTTGCCTTTTCTTAATTAATTTGGGGTCGGCTCTCTTCGTCATTCCATGTGTAAGTGCGAAAGTGACAGGTATAGTGACAAGTGATAAAAATGCGACCGTGCTACAGCTGCTGGACAGCACCTTCAGGTTACTCACACGGAGTCTGACTGCTCAGTGGAGATGGATGTGGAACTACCTATAGTTTGCCATTCACTGTACGCTAAGAAGAATTACTTTCAGTCGTCAGCGATTCTTTGGAGGTATGTTTTCTTGTTTGCCTAGCTTTTTCCTAATTCATTTAGGGTCGGTTCTCTTTGTTAGGGCCGGATTTCTGGCTAGGCCCACAAGATTCGGGCCTAGGGGCCCAGGCAACCTAGCAATGGTTTTAAGATGAACAAGGGGCCGCCCTAAATTCTAAGTGCCATATCAAGTGCCTAAGCCTCTTCGTCATTCTTGGCCAAGCGTATCCGTTTTGGGTCGTCATTTATTTGGGTTTCCTTAACCTTTAACTGACGACCTATACGTCTCACAGACGTCATTACTTTTATTTTGAACTTAACTTTAAAACTACGCAACTCTAGGTGCTCCCCCTCCCGCTACCTTCCCCGTTCCGCGTTGCTAGCCGGCAGTCGACACCACGAGCCCGGCGTGTTTTAGTGCACAAACTCATAGTGTCTTATTGACGTTACGTCGGTTTTGATGGTATTTTTTTATTATTTCAGAATGCCTAGAAGGAAGCAAAGCATTTCTAGGAAACGAAAAGCAGCTCGAGCACCTCCTAGGTATCCAAAACGAGTAAGGCCTTAAAAAATTAAGATGAAATTACGGGCATATAATAACAGAATGACCCGTGAGTTACGACTCTAGAGCGACTCATTGAACCCGCTGATATGCCCGAGCCCCCAGCTAAAAACGACATAAATATGGAACCAGAGGTTCGCAAAACTTGTGCAATATCTCCAAGCCGCCTAAAAAGACGTACGAAGTACTCTTGTTGCAAATGCAACAAATCTAGGTATGTGCCTTACGTGCGCCTTCAGATATGCAGTGCAAATTGGGCCATGAAATGTGCCAAGTCTGACTGTTGTCATTTTTTTAATGTTTTTATTTAGAGGTGATTTTATGTTTTCAGTATGTTAATTAGTTCAAGAAGTAAGCGCTAATAATGTTTTTTTGTTAGATTTTTCATAATTATATGAAATATCGAGACTAATCAATGTTCCTAAAATTTAGCGTTAAGATTTTGTGATCTCTTTATTAAAGTCTGTTAATTCTCAAAATAAAGCTGGTATTATTTCCATTATTCCTTAATTAATTACCTTTAATAAGTGTTCACGCAATAAGAAACCTAAAAAAAGTAGCATCTAAATTGTATTATTATAAACAGTATAAATAAAATGTACGTCTCTCAGACACCACATCGGTGTAAGTGCTACGTAAAAACCAGGTCGGCAGTTAAAGGTTAAGGCCGTTGTTAATAATGGATATCATAAGTCATCGATTCGATTACTAGAACGCTGTTCTAGAATTGACGTGAGTTCTAGTTTAAGTCGCTTTGACAAAACTTTTCAAATTACCTGTTTTATGTGTATGACCGTATATTTCAGTGAAGTTACAATGCAATGAACTGGACCTGTCATAACCGCATGTTTTTCAAATTCTCCAGTTCCTCCTAGAAGACTATCTCCGCACCGTACGCCGAGTGAAACTCGAAGTCCGCCCTCTCTTTCTGCCGCAAGTGGTCCGCCTTTCTTCCCTCCTGCTCCCCGGGCTGCGTTCTGTGTGTTGGACAAGCGAGGACTGGGAAGAATTTATAGAAAGGGCCAACGCTGCTATCAAAAGCTTTGATGTACTGATTACTAGAGTACATGATATTTACTCGAATCGTATTATATATGTGCTGTCTGGTATGCAAGAGGTTACTCTAATTAATTTACCAGGTAAGCTATTTTTTTTCCTACCCATTTAATGTCCCATTGCTGGGCAAAGGCCTCTCCCCTTGATCTCCATGACTCCCGATCTAGTGCCTCTTCCAGCCAGGTGACACATAATTTTAATTTTCTAATGGACTGTTTGACACATGTTCTGTCATCATAGCAGTATAATTGTAGTAATAAATAGCTAGTGGTATAGCCTAGGAACATGACGAGCAAAATTTTAAACAGAAGTCTATTTTCAGAGTAATTAAGGTAAAAGGCAAAACCCAGCGCGACGGTCATATCTTCCGTCGCAATAAGTTTCACGTGACGGGCCATATCTTTTACTTCCTTCTAATTTCCTGGCTTTACTCGTACCATATTATCAATTAAAAATTCATATTAAAAATTCTCACTTTTTTGCAGAAGAAACACCATGGACGGTTGACGAATTTATAGAAAACGTGGAGACGGGCTGTCGGTAAGTTATTGACCGTAGCGATAGCGAAGGTCTCCGCTTTAAGCTCGGGCATTTTGCTTTTGTATGTCCGGATGTTTCCTCTGCAGGTTCCGAGTAACAAACACATATTTCTGATCACGACTTATGAATCGCCCTGTATACATGTTTTTTTTTCGTTTAGCATTAGTTGATACGAATTCGATATTCATCGATAATCGTTTAGAAAACACCAATCGTAATTACTTGTGAATTTTTACGGCGATCTCTGTAAGCCGGATGGTCTTGGCGCGGGGCTCTGTTTTATATTGCGCCGAAGAAAACTACTGATACTCCCCAAATTATATTTCCTCCGCGACATAGAGACCGTGTCTTCAAAATTAAGTACGAGAATGTAAAATAGAAGAGTATTTTCTTATTTCCACTACAGTATTATCTTAATAGAATAGAATAGAATTTGTTTTATTCATAAACACACAAACAGTAATAGACATACATGAAAGAGAACATAGTGAGAATAAAGTGTCACGAAATGGCCTCATCTCAGCATGTTGCTGGCGAATACAATACAAGTCAATATTTACTTACTAATTATACACGTTTATTTACTAATTATACACGGTGTAACATGAGGAAACCGAAATATTTCATAGTGTATTCCTGATCACATTTAGAGACTAAAATGTCATATAAACTTTTCTGGATTTCGCCTAGTGTCAGAGTTAATAGCAATTTAAAAAAGGAATTATAATTTTGATACTAGAAAATATTTTTGATTTACTGTGCACACGTAAGATCCTGTTCATGAGATTCAGGTATTAATAAATTCTCGTACTTAATGAAAGTTATAGGCAAATGTTAGAACTAGTACTTAAAGTATCAAAATATTAATAAAGCGCCAACCTACTAAATTGTTTACGACTTGTAAACATAACAGTTTTTCGTTATACAACGCTTCACGTCGACTTTGCACATTATTTATTATTATTATTTATTTATTCTCTTCAGTAACGCATGCGTGGAATTAAACCGCAAGAGCCTCATGGTCGAGGAGGCGGTCGAGGAAGTCCTGGACTTGATCAAGAAAGCGGCTCACCAGTTCAAGTCCGTCGAAATTAACCCAGATTTCGAGTTCCTCATCGCTGATGGTAAGAACTTATATCCAGAACAGTATTTCGACTGCAGTTGGTACTGATGGTAAGCATCTATGTCCATAATTAGGAAGAGTAATATGACAGCAGTTAATAAAAATATTTTCACCAGACCAATCACTGATGGTAAGAATCTATGTTCATAATTAGGAAGAGTAATATGACAGCAGTTAATAAAAATATTTTCACCAGACCAATCACTGATGGTAAGAATGTATGTTCATAATTAGGAAGAGTAATATGACAACGTTAATAGATTTTTTTTTTACCAGACCAGTTCGTAAAGTTATACACACGTTAACAAAACTGTGAAGACTAAAGAATAACAGTTACACCGTCAGTGATAGTTACACTTAAGCGACTGGCAAGAGTGGCAAGTCTTTTCAAGGTGCAAGTAGGCTCAAAGAACGGAGTTTTTGAAATTTTGTAGCGCTTTTTTAGATCACAATACGGTTGCCAAAAAGTTTTGGGCCTTTTTCTAGGGACTTCAGCGATTCAATCGCCTCATCGACTTTCGCTCGATAGAAAAAAAAAACACGAATATTGGTCTAACTTCAACATTATGTTCCGATAGGCTAAAATGCACTTACTTGAAGGTTTCAAGGCACGAGGGTAAACATACTTTGCTACCGAGTGAAACTCTAAACTTTTCACCACTCGGTCAAAATTCCAGTCACCACATCGATTTAACATTTGCAACAGTCGGCACAGTAAAATCACGCCGCAATACTCAAAAATGATAATTTTGTTTCATAGTGATACGGGCGTACGAGAAAATTCTACTAGGATTGCATAATGGCCGAAAAGTGCAATGTTATCCTACAAAAGACATCAAAAATTGTATTGAGCCCGCAAATATAAACTTTAAACCATGACAGCAAGATACAATTCGGCTTGATGAAGTTTTTAGAAGTCGTAGTGGTAAGAGACCTAGGTCCCGTAAAGCTAAGCTACAGGTGATTTCGGGGTCGTGGAGCAAGATAACAAGACATCACACAGAATTCAAAGATGAGTCTAATGATGTTGCTCATTATTTATTATCACCAATACCATACACCAATTTTATTATCAGATGAAGCCCAAGCTGGGAGCGGCCAGGCGTCCACGCTCAACGAGTCTACATCCAGCGGACAACAGGACTGGTCCGCAGTATGGGAGTGCTTCGAGAGCCCCCACCGCCTGCTGTCTATGCCTGCTGGAGGTCTCTCCAAGAGCATGCAAGTAAGGATCCAACGTCCTTCTTCGTTGTCCTCAAGCGAGCAGGGTTAGTTGTGTGACTTGTGTGTGATAGAGCCACCACTGTTTATTCGCCGGCTCGGGGTCTCTCCAAGTAAGGATCCAACGAGTTCTCAAGCGAGCAGCATTGTTTGTATAGGAGAATGCACTCACCGACTGCTACTCATCCCGACTGAAGATCTCTCCAAAAACATGCATGTACGCATTAAATATTAATCTGCCCTTTACCTATATTCTATTTAAAAATTTGGTCGCATAAGAGCACCTTGTTAACCTATTGACAAAAGAGGATGATAAAGCGTTTCTTTCTTTATAGACATACCTGATATATAAAATTTTTGACATATCCTAAACGGCCATTTCTTGAAATTGGACGTCACGATTTACCGTTACAATAAAGTTAAAAGCGCCAATTCAATCCCTTTTTTCCAAACCCTTTTGTGGGCCACTAGCCCCTTGACTCGCCACCAACTGTAGTTTGTAGCTGCAGCATAACCTTCCCTTTCGTCTGCCCAACTCCAAACTTTAAGCTAGCTTCTAGTGGTTTTGGTGAGGTTCTTAAAAACTTTGACACTCTTCAAGCTCACCCACAATCCTAATAAAGAACCAAAAACCTTGACATATCTGAGGACACACCTAAGCGGTCAACTTCGCAGTTTTTACATATTTTATCAGGTTTCTAGTAAGAAATTATAAAACATTTCCTTGGAGAGCTCGACACCAACCCTCTCGAAACCAACTGCAGTACCAGGATAACATTAAACGAAGTGGTTATTGGAGAGAAAATGTTCTCAGACTTATACTCGTATTAAGAGGAATTCTAGCACCGTTACAAGATTTCATGAGATACCGGGATAACATACAAAATAAGATTTTACTAACGGAGGTGGTCTCAAACCAATGAATAGAATGGTGGAATGCAACAACGCGATTGGTTGATGAGTTCGCATCACGGGCGCGAGTCGTCGCAACTAGTTGCGTTAGATTGGCTCGAATTTGTGCATGACGAAGTGCGAGTAATACAGTGTGTATTTTTGATATAACCTCAAACTTAAACTAGACGTAGGATTTAGTGCTATAAAACAATTCTGAAAGATTTTTTTAGTTTAGTCTTCACTACCAGAGCACAATTAATTTTTGAAATTTTTTCGAGCGGCATTGTATGTCGTACATCATGATCACTTTTGACAGTTGTGACGCCGCCGCGTCATTAATGAGACGTTTTGAGTTAAAACAAAATAGTGGAACATTGCTTGCTGAATTATTTTGTATGAAAAAATAAAAGTCGTCCATTTTTTATAAAACCTATGAAAGTGTGTTCATTACAGCCTAAACTAACTACCCTTTAATTATGTGTTAATATCAAAAATACACGCTGTATACATATAAGTTAATGTAATGATACTTAATTACGGATTGAACTTGTGGATCAAAGTTGTGGCGTCGAGGAATTGGACCTTCGAGGCCAGAATGGCGTCGACAACAGTTGGGTGGTTTCACGGTACTCTTTATTTCTGATAGAAACACAATATAAGGGCTTCGCCCGACTTTACAGCAGGCGCCCTGTAGGTCAGAACGCGCGTCGTGCGCCCTGTACGCTTATATAGTTACTTTACTCTTTGCCTGTACGTCAGAACATGCTTGTGTAAATTCGGGTTCGGGTTAAAGATATTTTACATTCATAATTTCTATTCTCTATTTCGTAAAAATCGTAAATTCTATCAGAAAAGATTATTTTAACAACAAATACAACAATCTGTACTGATTCCAGGAGATGGTGAAGAACGCAGTGAACGAAATGCGTCGATACTACAGCCGCAAAGTAGTGGACGTCCTTATCAAGGTCACCCGGCGTACGCTGGACCTGATCATCAAGCAGTTCTCCGAAGCCGAAGCTTTCTCTGACGAAGGTAGGCTTATTACAAGCTTTTATTTAGTTTCGCCTGTCCCGTTGTCTGTGACTCACTGACTTTTAGAAAAACTTGAGTTTAAGCAGATATAACAAAACACGTGTACATTATTTTTTCCTGCTCTCAAACATATACTCAAACAAGCCATTAACTAGCAAGTTGCTTGAGCATCACTTTCTATAGGAGTTAGAAGATTTAGTAACTCTTTAGTACTTTGGAGGACAATTTCTCCCAATAGGTTGATAAGCGGTGGTGGCCGAGTGGATATGACGTCCGACTTTCAATCCGGAGGTCGCGGGTTCAAATCCTGGCTCGTACCAATGAGTTTTTCGGAACTTATGTACGAAATGTCATTTGATATTTACCACTAGCTTTTCGGTGAAGGAAAACATCGTGAGGAAACCTGCACACATCTGCGAAGAAATTCAACAAAGGTGTATGTGAAGTCCCCAATCCGCATTGGGCTAGCGTGGGGACTATAGCCCGAGCCCTCTCGCACATGAGAGGACGAGCCCTCTCGCACATGAGAGGAGGCCTGTGCCCAGCAGTGGGACGTATATAGGCTGAATTATTATTATTATTATTAGGTTGAGATTGGGCAGCTAAAAAAAATACGTGTCCGTTATTTTAGACTACCTACTCTATAACAAATATCAAAATGAATCAAATCGGAGTCGGACAGTTGGGTACTCTTCCTTGTAAGTCAATTTGTGTAAGAATGTCCTTATAATATTTATTTATTTTGTTTATTCAATAATCCGAAAAGGGGGGTAAATACATTGGTTGAAATAATACATATAAGGTACTTGTGTATTTCTGAGCCATAACAAGCGGACTTGATAGGGCCGTAATGTATAATGAAATGAATAAAGATATTGAAAAACAATAAATAAATAAAAAATGTGAACATTGAGTTGAACGCCATTTGTTAACTTAGTAATGCTTTAAACCCTCGAAGCCTTCTGCACATTCCTATAGTATTTTTCAAACTCGATGGGGAGGCTGACAGGTGTCATCTCCATATAATGGTTCTCAAATAATCCGTCAATGGCTTAACCCCTAGATTTTTTTTTACACATCCTTTTTAAAGTATGTGACCCTAGTAGACGGGCTTGGATTTTGCCGGAGAAAACGCGATGTCTTTTAAGTCTTCACACTCTGTGGTATCAAATAAAACCTAGTTTCATTTGGTTTCATTTGCTGACGAATTTCAGGCCAATTCTAGATCTGTTTCCAATATTATACTGATATGATACTGATGACGACCCGTTTGGCCTAGTGGGGGGTGACCCTGCCTGCGAAGCTGATGGTCCCGGGTTCAAATCCTGGTAAGAACATTTATTCGTGTGATGAGCATGGATTCATTCTTTAATTAAGTTTATTACCCCCAGGTCAGGAACCGCTGCTATATATATATATATAATTATTTATTCCATTGATATTATTGCGACGTTTAAACACACATTTATCACTGCCATGCCTACTATCATTTTTACCTGTTATTGTTGTAACGAATCCGACAAATTTACGTACGTTGTTTTTGTATAAGCCGAATTTTATTTCATTAGGTATTTGCACGTTGTTCAAACTACGACTGTTCAGAAATTAAACATCTGTAAAACTAATAAATATAGCTGTCTCGGCACCAACTACGAATTCGTAGCTTTTGGTGTCGAGACACTTGGTCCGTGGGGCAAGGGTGCGCGTGGGCTCCACAGGGAGCTTGGAAAGCGATTGAAGGAGGCAACGGGAGACCCTCGCGCAGGCAGTTTTCTCGCGCAAAGGCTTGCCGTCGCGATACAGCGCGGGAATGCTGCCTGCGTGATGGGCACCCTGCCAAGAGGCCAGGGTCTGTTTTAGGTTTCTTTATTTTTTCTAGGTAGGTTTAGTTTTAGTCGTTTTATTTTATAAGTAGTCATAATAAAATTTTAATATTATTTTTCATAAGTGTTTTCATTTGGTTTTTGATTTGGTTTTCATACTTACAGATGTTTAATTTCTGAACAGTCGTAGTTTGAACAACGTACGTTGTTTTTGGTATATTGTCATCAATTTTAAAAGTATTTTGTGCAACAGGTACATTTATTTATTTATCGTATGGCGTTTACACACTGGTTACCTACATACATATAAAAAACTTAATTCAAAATTTACATTTCTGCAGATAAATACTCGCATCTTTTGTCAGGTGTTTATAATCCTCAGCTGGTCCGTTGTATTTCGTGACGGGGCACTCGAATACCATGTGCTGCACCGTCTGCTCTGGGTGTCCACATTCGCACGCCGCAGACTCGCTCCACCCCCACTTGTGCCAGAGGTACGCACAGTTACCGAAGCCAGTTCTGAGGCGGTTAAGTCTGCACCATATTTCTCGGCTTTCCGTGAACCCTTGAGGCCGTTTCCCTGGGTCTACACTGTGCTGAGCCTCCCATTCTCTCATCCACGCTTGGTTGTCCTGATGTGATGGGTTGTGGGTGTGAAAGATTTTGGCCGGTGGGTTTCGAGACTTGAGTCGGGTGTTTTGAAGACTGCTCAGGTCCTTATGTATCGGCAGTGAAGAATTATCAGAAATTTTTGTGACCTCTCGTATTAGGCATTGTACAACAGGTACATAAAAAGGGTTCTTAAAATTCAAGAACCGAAGTTACAAAACAGTTGTACTATGTTGTATGGATATTCATATTAACACTACTATTATGAATATTATGATCCTATAGACAAGTGCCGGCTCGAGCTACACGCCGAAGTTGATTTAAATATCACTAGCAGTCATTTAATTGAAAACTAAATATAAATAAAAGTGCTGGTGTAAAAATAACGTTACTATTTTTAATTTCGTTCGATTTAATTTCGTCCAGCTGCGTCAAAGGAACAGTGGGATAGGCATTTGTTTATAATTAGTCAGGTAAGTCAGGTGACAATCAAAACTCATTAATTACCACCACAATTCATAGCCATAATGAGACATAATACTACTAGAGAAGGGTTGAGATTTTAAAATTATTTATTAGTAATTAGTGAATTTTGCTTGTCACCTGACGATATACTCTCCTGGTTTATTGTCTCCTGGTATCTGACTGAAAACGGTAACGCCCTCGTAACAATTTGAGGTAAGAAAAATACTGTTTTTCTAGTGTGGCCACTAAAAATACATAATCCCTCATTTTTACATTTTGGATTTTTATACTCAGAATCCAAAACAAAAAAAAAGAAATATTTTCTTATTCGTGCTGATGTCCAAATTTTTTTCATTAAACTACTTAAGTGTTCAGTCGTCTGTCAGTAAAATTTTTGTTCTGTGTTTTGTTTGTGTTAAATCTATTAAATAACGAAAAGTGTCGCCATCTAATCATACGACATTTTATATTACGAGGATAATAGGTTGATGTTAAATGCTATTTTATTTTAAGTAAGTAGATTAATATTTTCAACAATAAACAGTTTTGGGTCTGTAATTGTTATAAACTTTCAATACTGGTTTTGGCAGCTGTTCAATTAACTAAATACCTACACTTAAATAAAATTTCGATATTAAATCGCGCCACTTTTTGTTATATAACAAATTTAACACATAGCAGGGAAAGAATAAGGATCAAAATCAATTAGCGTTCTAAAAGTTTTAATCATGTGTCGAAGAATGGCAGGAAATTTACTGTGGCTACAAAGTTTTCTTTGACAATCCGCCTGTATTTCAAATTCTCTTTGTAACCAACTAATAACGTTGGATCATAGACATCTGGCGGTAAGCACCAATCACTACTACACTAGACGTAGAAACTCACTTTCCCTGACAGAACTTCTGTGTAATGCTAATAACTCCCAAAAGATGGCGCTGCTGTCAAGACAAATCGCGTGGTTCAGGCAGATTTCTCCTAAAAAACCCAGCTCTGGTTACCAGGCTCGCATAAATTATAAAGAGTTATGCATGAATTGTATTTAATTAACTGCTAGGAACTTACAACTCGATTACGATTTTCCCGTCATGAATGTCATGATTAGAGATGCAACGAATATTCGGCCATTATTCGGTATTCGGCATATTCGGCCACAATATAAATTCGGCCGAATACCAAATAGAGGCATAGTATTCGGCCGAATACCGAATAGTACGTTAACACGTAGATAACGGCAAACGAAGGGTAAAAAAGGTAACAAACTACAAGTAATCAATAGGTAAATCTTCCAGACTACATTTATATTCAGAGATGGTACAAAAACATGAGAAAAATAATACAAAATATTTTTTTAACACCCTCGACGAAATCTAACGCACCGCAATGTTCGCAATTCAATACGCACTGCGTGCAGAATAAGCGCAATTTCTATTAAAGACTGCCTTCAGCGAGAAATAAGTTGCAACTTGCAAGTTGCGCACGCACGCGCGCGTTCGAATTTACTTCATTTTAGGTAAAACTTCTAGCTGAATATTCGGTCGCCGAATATTCGGCTATTCGGCCAATGGCTACGCCGAATATTCGGTATTCGGTATTCGGTTAAGCCACTATTCGTTGCATCTCTAGTCATGATGTACCTAGGTATTGAATATTGATTCATATTTTATATGAATAATATTTTATTATTAGATTATGAGACATGAGTAACGATGGCGATATGCGGAAAATCCACGAATAAACGTGGTTGCAGCTTGGAATAATAATATAATTGTTAATCACTATTAACCTATGTACCTACTTACTCATAACATAAGTTATGCGTGGTACTGGTGATCGTACATCCTAAGTATTTTAGACGGAAGATTTGGTTTGGGTTGCGAGTTAGATCAGAGGGCCAACCACGAAAACCGAAATTCGCAAGTTGCGTTTTTATAGTGGCAGAGAAAGCTGCCCGCAATTTGCGAACTTCGATTTTCGCGGTTTAATAATAAAACCTCCGACCTCCTAAAGGCCTAAAAGATTCGTAACTATTTATAATTTAGACTGTATACTTGTGAAAATAAAAAATATTTATTTCGTACCTTATACTTGGTACCTTTCTCTTTTACTCCAATGAAGAAGTTATTAGAGTGGCAGAGAAACGTACCCGCAATTTGCGAACTTCGATTTTCGCGGTTTGATAATAAAACCTCCTAAAGGCCTAAAAAGATTCGTACCTGTTTATATTTTAGATTAGACTGTATACTTGTGAAAATAAAAAAATATTTATTTCGTAACTTATACTTACTTAAGTAAACTTTTTACATCTGTGCTTTACATTACTTATAGGATTTTTAAGTAAGTAATGTACAACTCACGAACAACCACTCTTCGGTAATGGTAGCTTACAATTTTGGTGTGTACAACAAAACGAATTTAATTGCTTATTGGCGGTCTACATTGTACTTACTTTATTACTTTGCTTTTATTATATTGTGTGACCCCATTATTCGTTCGTCCCTGGCGCGGGTCACAGCGCATGATCGTAACACCAGGCTCACATAATATATAAACAGTTACAAGGTTCCTCGATTACTTCCTGGCGGGCAAATTACAATGGAAAATTTGCCCCTCGTATCTCGATACAGTTTCGCAGTGACATCTATATAGCTTATTGGTTAATCAGTATTGTAATAACAAGAAAGAATGAGAAGCACGTACGCACTAAAAAGGTATAAAAATGATTGCATGTGAAAACCAAAGTACCTTCAGTCGACAATACAAACTTTTTTTAAATTTAAATTGTGTGGCAGAGTCAGCGAGTGTACAATTGCTAATTTTTCTCCCTTCATCTTATCTGAAATGATATTGATATTTTTCCTTTGTCTACCGATTTTATTTTAGTTCAGGCTGATTTTTGTCTACCAGTTTCTCAAATTCTAAAAACAAACCAAAAATACCGAAATAAAGTGAATTCAAACAAAGCTATGCCATCCTTTTTATACCCGACATTGAAAAGAGACATACTTTGGACAACAAAGTAAATTGAGTAAAATACTATTGCGCTCTTTCCGCTCAGCAGTTCCTCTTGTTGAGAGAAGGGGATGAAATCATTTAGCTAATAACAATAACAGAGGTTCGACTAGTACCCCATATCAAATGGCCATTATAAGTGTGATCTCCGGCTACGCCCAGTTGCCACATATATCTCGAGGTTTCACTTATGCTGGATTTTCCTTGGCATGTGCACGGTGGTACGTACTTTGAAGAGTTTGAAAGGTCGTAGTCGAAATTTCATATCTCCTCACGATGCTGACTGCCTAGTACGTCGCAAGCAGTTCAGTGACGGTTACTGATCCTTACTTTTGTATCGTAGAAAAAAATACCCCCATTATTCATAAAAACTTTACGGGCCTGATTTAGTTAAATTATGTTTTATCCGTTTCTTAAAAATACATAAGGCAAATTGACAGATAAAGACAAACGATTCATAGCTAAATCAGGCCAGTAACACCGTTTATGAATAAGGCCATTAATTATTATTATTGCCTGTCATATAAAATCCATCAAATAATAGACTTACCTATTTTTTTATTTTATTTTTAATCACACCTACAGGTAAAGGCTCTCTTGATTGTTCAAAAACTCTTGAGAAAGTTGCATTTTATCCACATTGTGGCAAAGTAAAGTAAATTTTGTTTGATATTTTACAGTTCAGCAGTACGAAAAATAGAAATAAATATAAATTATATAAAAAAAAATCTTGCAATCTCATAGTTACCCATGTTGTTTTTCGAAGTCATAAGCACATAATAACAATGCATCTCTTTCCAGTGCTGTACAAAGAACAGAGACATAACATGGCTACGTGTCTACCTAGATTTACTTTAGCTATAACTCCTCGTGTTCATGTTAGCCTTGTATATGTGCGGATAAACTGTTCTTGCGGGTACTGGCGGACGGCCAAATCTGTGCTGACTGGTGACTGCGTCATTTTACCCTACAATGACAGTTGCAAATAAAAAACGTGATCACTTTTGAGCTACATAGCGGCATAAAATAAAAACGTAAGGTTAGGCGTAAATAGATGTGTGATTATGATTATAGTAAGTACCCTTTTCTTGTTAAGACTGAAGTCCCCAATTCACCTTATTATGTCCTTGATGTTTGTTTATACGAGTATGTATCATACAGATTCCGTTAAGTCTCTATTTTTGGAACACACTTTGCCAAAACTAGCGTTATTAAATGTAAACACCTCACCAGGCATTTCAATGTATTGAACAGCGAAGAACCCCTGGTAGCGGTGTGGTAGGTACACCGCTATGTGTTTTTCGTCTAATAGTGTTTCGTTTCGTAAGACCTACCCGTCTCAAACGTAACAAGATAATCGTTTATCCTTATACGTCATTTTATCATTTGTTTGTTAGAAAAGGGCAAAATTGAACAGTAGTTTTTTGAGTTTTTACCCGACTGCCAAAGGGAGGAGGGTAATGTTTTTACCCGAGTGCCAAAGGGAGGAGGGTAATGTTTTTACCCGAGTGCCAAAGGGAGGAGGGTAATGTTTTTTTTCGAGTGTATGTATGTATGTCTGTTTCTTTGTGGCCTCCTGTAGCCTAAACGGCTTGATGGATTTTGATGTATGAGGTATCGTTAGATTCGTCTTTATCACGGGAGTGTCATAGGATAAAAAAAAAAAAAACAAAAAACCCGACTGCACACTAAAAAGAGGAAAACAAGCCCCACAAGAATATTGTTGTTGATGGTAAGTATCGCGGGCGGGGACCAACAGAGGGTTACTTATGGTCATTTTGGTTGTTGGTTGTTAAGTACACCATTTAGCAGAATGTTACTTAGGTAGGTATTTTCGTTGGTGGCGGTCAAGTTGGTCCCCGCCTGCGATACTCACCATCAACAACAATATTCTTGTGGGTCTTGTTTTCCTCTTTTTAGTGTGCAGTCGGGTTTTTTTATTATTATAATTATTTTTTTATAAATAAAGGGCATAGGGTTTAACTTACGAGTCGTGTAACAAGCTATTTTATACCCAACTACGGCCAAGCTAAAGAAAGGTTAGAGTATCTTGACCGATATACACCGTGTTTTTATTGAATTTCGTTAACTTCGGGGTATTGGTAAGTACGTTTAAGGAAACTAAATGGCATAGTTAATTTACAAAAAAAAAATTTTTTTTTGCTTTTTTTTACTATTTTCATTTTTATAAAAAGTAACTAAATGTTGCATATAGCGTTGTTGTAACACGGGCATTACATTTAACTCAACCAAACAATTGAAAACTGTGACATATCAATGTCATTTCGAACGTCGATCGTCCGAGATAGTACTAACGTTTAGTAGCATATGTATGAACTCGCACTAAACACTAATCAATAAGTAAACACGCCCTAAGGCAAGTGTACACGCTCGTAAGGGCCTTATAAGATAAAAATTAATGATTGATTATCTCCGAAATGGAGTTAATTAGAATATCGTTGTCTTTGAGAAAGTTACTTAATTTAAGCTCAGGAATGCACCCTCGAAATTAACGCAAATCAAAAAAAACACGGTGTATACAGTCTCCATCAGATATATCGGAGCGGCCGAGGCACTCAAAAAATAATACGCCTTAATAATAGAGGCGTGTGCGGATATTTGTGAGCACCTCGGCCGCTCCGATATATCTGATGGCGACTGTACCTACATATAGGTTTAGTGAAGTTTGCGATATTTATTTATCAAACCACTCCTTCCATTTCATGAATATCTGGTACTGTTAGTTACTTTCTTTGTTCGTTTCTGATTGGGTGAACTGAGAAAAAGATCTGATTCATTCATTGATTCATACAGGTGGAGTAAGTAGTCTAGTACTTAGTACCAGAAGTTCATAAATTGGTAGCAATAAATAATTCCTAAGATAAGCTTTCATGAGTTTATGACATGAGCGTTTTATCCTGGTGAGCCTAGCCAATATGGGCATAGTACGACAGACGCCACACGAAACGAAAAAATATATCAGGATGACATACTTCTACGAAATCGCTGACTATTTCCATATATTATTTAAGCTCCGATTTGCGTTATCTATCAACGATTGACATTTTAACTAGTCCCCTAGGGATCTCACTTTTCCACCCGAGGCCGAGGGCCGCGTTCATTCTTTTGCTTCCTTTTGCCCCAGGCCTAGTTGGTGGTGATTTTACCCGTCAGAGGACCTATGATGCCGGGGCCACACTGACCATGTCGTTTATTATCGCGATAATGGACACTTATCATGTTTTTTTTTCTATACACGTATCACAAAGATCTATAGTTGTTGGCAAAATTATTGCTACAAGCGTAGCCGATAACATTGGAAAACGGACTAAGTGCCCGCCTGGCGGGTTGCTGCCGTTGCTGGCAGTAAATGCGTTAACCGCTTGTGCTACTATTGACACCCGAGCAAGCGAAAGATTCCTAAAAATGAACTACGAGCGTAGCGAAGGGTTCTAAAAGTGGAATATTGAGCATTGAGAGGGTATTTAAGGCATGAGAGTTAAAATAAATGTGACACCGTGGGAATGTTTTTTTTTATTATATTAAATTTAAATTTCGAAGATTGCTGAATAATAAAGCAATTTAATTTAATCCCTATTTCAATATCAGCCGAGAAACAGTTATTCGAAATGAAATGTCAATTGCAAACAGTATGAGAGAGGTCAACATATGAACATTTCTTGAGTGTGAAAGAGGCAAATTATAAATGAAAAAACCACTGAGGGTAACGTACTTACAAATTTCATATTTTTATTCTTTACAAATTTACAGTCTTCAGATTTATACCTGTACTGTACTTGTAGTGTAATAAGATAATTACTTGCCAATTTTAATAGTACTTATAAACGGCTGTATATATTTTTTTACGTGAATTTAGAAGTCTGACTTTTTCACAGCTTTAAGGGACTGTAGACCTGAGTATATGGTTTTAATTTCAACTAGATACCTTCAAGTTCCCGAGAAAAAAAATCTTGACCAACAGACACACAGACGGACGGACGGACGAACAAGAATGAGATCCTATAAGGGTTCCTTTTTTTCCTTTTGAAGTCCAGAATCCTAAAAAACGTGACCAGTTTTAAACTTCACAGCGAAGTTTAAAATTAGATTAATTCATGAAGTGAGTATGCACTTTTGCAGCTCGCTGTATATTCTAGGCTTGTGTTCTGCTCCATCCGTAATTCCTCTAATTCTAAAATGAGACTGATCGTAAAGTAAGGTAGTCACAATAAACCAAATAGATAGGTAGGGTAGGTTACTACAGATGCCCGAAAGGCAGACTGTCCAGGGGGCTTAGCCAAGATGACAATCATGTGCGATACGACAACGGAACGCACTCTTCCATATTAGTGCGACAGTGGTTGCATTTCGTTCGCTACGGAGCGGAAACGATTGGCATGTTGGCTACGCACCCAAATAGGAGCCCCACGAACGGGAACGAGACAATGATATTCACAATTCCTGATATGCCTAGGAATTTCATGATCTGCCTGATTTTATGATCGGCTGGTGACATTATTCTGCGCATGTCAATAAATATCACGTGGAGTCCACGTGGATTCTATCCAAGTCTGGATACCAGGATACCATCAATTATGACTGGTGGTTTGTTTACGTTCCCTATCAACACATATAAAGTATACCTACGTTGTTCTCATACTGAACCAAATTTCATTAGGAGACCAACCTAAAATTGCCAAAAAATGGTTTCCCCCTAGAAATAGTCGCCACCTGATCAATCAAAATGTATGAAGCAGACTCATTCTTGATTTGGGACTAATATAAATAGTAAAAGTTAATAAATGGTATTCTAAATCACCTGGTGAAATATCAGGAAGGGCTAAAAACGATCTGGAGATTTATTACAACTAATTTTGGCTAATCTTAGCCTCCAAAACCGAGAGCGTGCCACCTGTCCCTATCCTGCGCAACTGACGTGAAGCTGAAGCAGATCCGCTGCCACAGTCTTTTCCCAGCGATACCTGGGGGCCTACCGCGAAAACTGAAAATCGCAAATGGCGGGGATCTTTCTCTTTTACTCTTACTAAGACGAAATTAGAGTGACAGAGAAGAACTTTCTTTACTCTTTTTAGGGTTCCGTACCTCGAAAGGAAAAAACGAAACCCTTTGTTGTCCGTCAGTTTGTCTGTCTGTCAAGACCCTTTTTCTCAGGAACGCGTGGATGTATCAAGTTGGAATTTATATCAAATACTCAATTCTACTGTCACTTGGAGCTGTGAAAAAATCAAACTTCAAAGCTAACGCAATCAAAAGATACAGCTGTTTATGCCGCAAATTTTCGACACCACTCGCAAAGGAATCAAAACCTACAGGGTACTTCCCGTGAACTCAGAATCTTGAAATTTGGCACGAAGCAACTTCTTATAGCACAGGTAAAGGAAAAATTGCGAAAACCGTAAATTTTTAGTTACGTCATATAACAATCATATTTTTAATAATTGATATGACTCGATTGTCGTGACGGGTGAACTTATACTTATGAACAGGTTTGTACGGAACCCTCAGTGCGCGAGTCCGCGTTGCATTTGGCCGGTTTTTTTTATTACAAAGTTGATGTAAAATAAATTTAACCCGTAATAACCGTCATTCTCTGTCTGTTAGTAGGTTTTTTCATCGACGATAAGTGATTATGTCTTCCACGTTAGAGACCCCCGCTGCGTTTGTGATTCTATTCTGGATTCTTTAGATTGAACTAGTGCGAATATTATCAAAGTCAAATTAGGTATTTTTTAATGCGGTTTGCGATTTATCTCGTAGTCAAAAAAAATAATATGGAGGAAAATGAAAAGGAACCCCCCCCCCCCCCATAATTCAGTTTGCAATTTAACCAACTTTACGTGTTGTTATTACACTTGAAATTTGTATGAGATTACATTAAAGACACCTTTTTTCAAATAAAAGAACAATTTTCGGTGCACATGACAGAGAATTATCCTCGAAAAACCAACATACGTGCATTACATCGCGCAAATTAATTAGACAATTTGTCGATAGATGGCGCTGTACACAATTATACTTAGTATGGGTACTTCTAATCAAAAGTCTGTCGCCTTTATAGTTTATACGAGATAATTCAAAGTTTGTACGGAACCCTCGGTGCGCGAGTAAAAGGAACTCGCCCTTGGCTGGTTTTTAATTTTTTATCTTTAGCTTGAGGAATGAGGACTAAGACTTTGTAACTGTCTCTTATCGCTCTTGCATATTTATGTGAGAGAGAGACAGATAAAGGTTATTATTTCGATTTGCATTTTTCGAGGTAGGGTCTCTGATACATTATTTATTTTTAAATTACATGTGTGTTGTTAGATCAACACTGACCTAGGCTAAGAACGTTGCAGCACACACCAGGCTAACAGAACTTACTAGGACGTAAAACAACTTACAGCCTTGACTCCATACTTGACTGATGCTGAACCTAGACTTACCGGCCAATTCTAACATACACTGACATTAGAATGATACTTGAATCATATTATTTAGTTATCGTGCTTCTCGCTCGCGTCAATACATGTAGGTACAGGCAAGTAGATGTCGGTCGGATATCAGTGTACGTTCGAATTAGCCTGTTAGTACAGTGTATAGGTAATGTCCAATAGTAATAATCTAATAATGTCCAAAGAGCTGATGTAGATTGTGTTTTTATACATTTTGAAATGATCGTTAACTAGTAAAGTCCGTGTAAACTTTGCACTGACGGTACTGACTCGAACAAAATAAAATGAATCTGTTTTGAACAAAGAAGTGGTTCAAACGAAGTCAAATTAATCGTGGCTGAATCCATCCGGCGATGGGTCTTCGATGCCTATGCCTGTGCCTGTCAAAAAATGACAAAATGGCGGACGAATGTCTGAAGCGTCACCGTATGTAAGAATTATTTTGCTTAAAATTTTATTTGTGCTTCGCAAATGTGATGAAACATATTACCTATGTGTAATGCAACTCCGAGGGTAAGAACATGGTAAGAACTGCCTGCGGCTGTCGTGAATCCATAAGACTCTCGTGTGCCGTGTTCAATATTTTGCCCCCCTCGTTGCACAATGTACTATTATAGTTCCGCGCATATGTCGAAACATTAAAGAGTCATATGTACTAGATAACGTTGTACGATACACGTGTCGAATTATTTATCACCTCCTTGCGAATTTCCTATTTTCTGCACTTGTACCGTAAATAACTATTCACTATCAATTGGAAATGGGACATTTGGCACTGATAGTGTTTCGTGCTGAAGAAGTTGGTATTGGTTAGGCGTTGCTACGGGCAACGTAGGTAAACAAATACCACCATGTTATTCTTGTGAGGGTGGTACGCCGGAGGGCACAACATCTGAATGTCACGTGTCTTACACGTGTCTTTCAAGGTCTAGGTCACCTGGAGCGTGCATGAAACGTAGGGGGCGGCACAGGAATCCGTATAGAGAGCGTGAATGAACTGTAGGAGGCAGCACAGGAGCTGTCAGATTTTTAGCGCGAGGCGTAAATGTGATGTTTATTGTTCCGATGTAGCCCACAAGATGGCAGAACCTACTATGCACAAGAAAACACGTGACGTGTAAATGTGCATGTTTATGGTTCCGATTCAGGCCACAAGATGGCAGACCCTCCAACGCGCACGGTCTCTAAGGCATGTTGAAGTTTTCGATTCAGGCCACCGGATGGCAGACCCAGCAATAACAACGAAGCGATGCGAACGAAGTGTGCGTGAACTATATGCACTTGCTTATAAGCAAAGAGTAAAGTAAGCATAGTAAGTATACAGCTTATAAGCCATCAGTTTTTAAAGCGGCGCTGCCACAAGATATCTACAAGGATGCGTTTCGAGGGATGTGCTTGTTATGTTAAATCCGCGCTCAGCGCATCAAGTGGACGATACTGGTTCTTTAACAAACTCATCCCGTCCCTACACATCCTCGCACATCTCTGGTGGCAACGTAGTCTTAGACCCAACAGTGCGCACGGTCCCTAGAGTCCGTCTAAGGTAACTGCATCGAATACTGCTCATGATTTTTTGTAACTGGCTTGCGTAAAAACGAGGCATACCTGTAGCATAGTCCATCAAAGGGACTATTATGTGTGTTGCGTAATAGTGTTTAATGAAACGGGTACATAATTAGGGTTAATGTACGTAATTAATTATGTACCGCTGGTTGCACACAATATTTTTTCTAAGACAGCATCAATTTGGTTTGTAAACCTGCCTTTATTTAGTTTATTTAGCATTAAAAAATTACAATGGTGAATATTTTGTATATGGAAGGTGAAGGTCACTCCATAATTTTGTAGTTGATCCCTGATGCTCACGACTCGAAAAAAATATCAAGTATCACCAGGAATACATAAAATAAAGGAATAAACATTTATAACTATTTATAAGTACTTACAGCAATGCAACGTTGCATATGCACAAACAATCAATATAGTCATACTTGTTATTGACTATTGTGCGAGCGAGAGGATGCTGATAGTGCACTAGCGTCTCTTTTCATCCTAGAAATATTTCTAGATATAGGACAAATCTAATCAATACAAGCCTATTAAATATCCTGCAGATACTTTCTCCCTCGTATCATGGTCAAATCGTACATGTGGCCTTAAGAGGCCCACTGATTACCAGTTCGCCAGATGATATCGGCCTGTCGATTATTCGCAAAAGGACAATTGTGAATAACTGACAGGCCGATATCGTCCGGCGAACTGGTAATCAGTGGGCCCCTTCCCCTTTATATTGTCGACGTGAGGGTTGCCCTGGCTATTCTACTGAAATCAATCATCATACCAATGATTTAAGTTCGTGTTTTTCTCTTACTTTCACTGAGCGTAAACGTGAGCGAGATGGGAGTGCGTGCCCAGGAGCTCGTATATCATGTTTTTTAATTACAATTTTATGTATGTTTAAATTTAAAAACAGTATCGATACGATCGATGTTGCCAATGTTTAGATAGCATTTTTCATAGTTTTTAGCTTTTATGCATAATTTATTACAAATATTTCAAGTGCATTTTAGACCTGTGTTCGTGATTTCTATTTCTATTTTAAGCAAAAGTCTAAAACTCAGGTTTCTAATTATTACAGTCCCTCGAGAAAGATTGCTAATTAAATTTATGGCAGGCTTGTTGAGATCCAAAAAAGCACTACGGCTTTATAAAAACTCCGGTTTTGGAACCTTTTAACGAGTATCTTTTTTTTGATACAGCGCAGGTATGTATCGAGTTGAAATTAAAACCTGTGAAAAAATCAAACTTCTAGGTTAAGGATCTCCCTGGCGCCACTGAACTTCTAATGTTTTTTGTAGCTTTTCATATTAACAGCAACGGCTTTAAGCAATATAGTATCCCATATTTACTTCATCGTCTTCAAGATATTTGGCATCAAAGTTGAACAATTTTCGGCCAAAAACTGGTACTCCGGCTGTAACTTTTGTGTTGATTCGTTTAAAGTTAAAATCTCTTATCAGTTTTTAGAGACGTTAAAGACGAACCCAAATATTTAGTTTTCGTATATGTAAGACTAAAGCACTGTCCATCTGTTCTGACTTATTCCCAGCAATCGCGTAACGAAAAAAGTCTTTTTTTAGACAATGTTTAAAAAACTTGTTATAAATACCTATTCATTTCTTTCAAAATCCAGCAGACCAGAATGGAGATAAAAGATTGATGAACCGATAGCGGTTTGCCTTATAGTTCTATCTGTAGGGCAAATATAGGAGTAACGACTCAAAACTTGACAAAAACCGATGAAAACCGCGACAGGCCCCTTAACTTGAATAACGTATATTTTGAGTAATTCGACACTCTCAATTGAATTAAAATTTATAGGGTACTTCAGATTGACCGTATAACTCTGAAATTTGACAAGTGCGAGTAATATCGTGTTAGACTACACATACAGGGAAATATCTGAAAACTATCAATTTGTACGGTACCCTCGCGTCCGGAGTCCGACTCGCACTAGTCCGGTTTTTTTTATTATATTATGTAGGTTCAAACCAAGGAATGTTACAAAACACAACTTTTTTTGTACAACATTAATTTTTAGTAAGTCGGTTAAAATATAGCCTATTGTATATTTCAAAATACGAAAGATCCACGTGTTTTTATAAAAGTCCAATCTATTCGAGCGTTAACCCTTAACCACCTACCTACCGTCTCACAGACTCATTCAATAATAAAAATGGTATAATTCTAAGTGTGAGCATCGGAGAAACGTGTGTGTCCTTGTACCTTCCTCCCTCCCGCCTCAGTGCCGCATCACCGCTCGCCGAGGTCGGTCGTGCACGCGTTTAGTTTTGGTGAGTATATTTCTGCCTCGGCCCATCTCTGAGACGGGTGGTAGGTGCTTACGTTTTTTTTTCTTGGGGTCTCGGAGACGGGTTGTAGGAGGCTACGTAACTATGCACTCTTATTTTCTTTACCAACGCAACTGTTTGTCTAGTATAATAGTCGGTGACCTTGTCTTCGTAAAAGTACACTTATTATCTTATGAGCGACGAATATTACTTTAAAAGTTTTAAGTGTTTTTCTATGCATCTAAGTAGGTTTGTAAATACTTAAAAATGCTCTAAATCGCATACTTTTCCACAACTACAACGATCATTTGCCAACACTCCAAAACGCTAATGGTGTTGAAGAACGCTTGGAAGTGCGCAAAACCTGCTCTACGTGTGACCCGAAGAAGAAACGCAGAACGCAGTACATGTGTTTCGAATGCAAAAAACCAATTTGCCTAGAATGTGCGAACAAATTGTGCATTCGCTGCCGCGAAAAACAGTAACTTGGTGGTCTGCAATTTTATTAAAATAGTGCCTTTTTTGTACCGTTATATTGCTAATTAGCTTTGTTGATTATTAAATAATAAGAAATAATTACTTGGATCTCTATAAGAAGTTATAATTTACGTTGATCTCACCTTTTAAAGGATATATTGTTCCTAGAGTAAAATTAAAGACAGGCGCCATATGTTTAAGAGAAAAATATGTTATGTTCGTGTTTTTGATGTTATTTTTTATATTAATAAACAATTTAACTTGGGTTATTGTTGTTTCTATTTCCAAAAACCTATATAAACCATAACATTTAAAATATAAGGTCGATATTATGTAGCCGTCCTAAGGACGGGAGGTAGGTGCATGTGTAATAAAAATAGTAGGTAGGTAGTTAAGGGTTAAATTGTAACAATACTAAGTTTGAAATTCCATAATACGAGTACGTATGTGGTCGATAAATAGTAGTACTGCTAATTCGCGACACACAAAGAAGCGTCCTTGTCGCCTTCAAATAGAGTTCACTTTTATTCGCGGATGCGGAAACGTTTGTTTACATCGAGCTCCTTGTCGATCCTGTGGCCCTGGTATAAAGCGACTGCTTTTGCCTTTTAGGATCACGGAAAAAGGAAAACACAGCAAAACCGTACGTAACCTGAAAAATTGCATGGAAATTTCCGAAATGCGGGAATTGGTTGCATGATTATTAAAATTACTAATTATGATTATGAAATTATGGCCTACTTTAAATTTACAATGACCGCGGTTTACATTTTACATTTACATACAATAAAAAAATAAACGAAAACTGCACATGAATTCAAGTTTTCGAAATTCACACAGCCAAGGTCAAAAATATAGACAACATATTATATTCCCGTTTTTACACCGTATTGCCACCATTCCTCGTAGTCTGTCAACAAATACCTTAGCAAATATTCCATTTCTACCTTGACCCGCACAGGTCAGTTAGGTCATGTCATGACGACCTACCTTTCCATTGTGTTTAAAGCTAGGTTCAGGTTAGGTTCGTGAAACCTCTTCGAAGTTATGTTAGCCTGGTAGCGAAGCGGACCCGAGTTCTCTACATTCGAGGCTTGCCGTTCCTTCGTCCCTCCCGGAGAGCTGACAACGTCGCTACATTAAAGCTAACTTTGTATACCTCGTATTTGGTTATTTTGTCATGTACAGGGCCTGTACTTTTCATGCCGTTGACGCTAAAATGACGTAATTTAACATACAGGGAGTTACTACAAATTTAGATAAGTTACTTATTGATGGGTATCATAATAAATACTTGTTACGTGAATAAAAGCTTGTTACGCTCTTAAAAACCAAAAATATGTATTATTTCATAAATTAATAATCGATTATTTATTTGTGTGACAATAAAATGAAAGGCAGTTAGACGTTTCTATACTGATTGTCAAGTATATGTATCAGTTACCTAAAGAGGTTGACAAATGATTAATTATTACGAAAATACTAATTGGAATCATAGTCTATTTAGCGTGACGTCATTTTTCTGTCAACGGCATGAAATGTACGGGCTCTGGTGTATGAACGAAGTGCCCTTGCATATTTTTAGGGTTCCGTAGCCAAATGGCAAAAAACGGAACCCTTATAGATTCGTCATGTCCGTTTGTCTGTCCGATTCTGTCACAGCCACTTTTTTCCGAAACTATAAGAGCTATACTGTTCAAACTTAGTAAGTGGATGTATTCTATGAACCGCATTAAGATGTTCACACAAAAATAGAAAAAAAACAATAAATTTTGGGGGTTCCCCATACTTAGAACTGAAACTCAAAAAATCTTTTTTCATCAAACCCATACGTGTGGGGTATCTATGGATAGGTCTTCAAAAATGATATTTAGGTTCCTAATATCATTTTTTTCTAAACTGAATAGTTTGCGCGAGAGACACTTCCAAAGTGGTAAAATGTGTGTCCAAAGTGGTAAAATGTTGAACAAGTAGTTTTTTTTTAATACGTCTCAAATGGTACGGAACCCTACATGCGCGAGTCCGACTCGCACTTGGCCGCTTTTTTTTTACTCCAATAACGATTTTGATACACAATATTCATGAAAACGGGTCATTTAATATACTTAAAAAAATCCTAAGAAATCTATTGTGTTGCTTGATGCTCACTTCATAAGGCATCAGGGTCTACCGCGAATATCAAAACTCAAAAATTTTCTAGCAATCATCTCTTTTACTCAATTAAAAAATGTCATAAGAGTCACAGAGATTTGCTGGAAATTTCCAATTTGGCGGTACCGCTCACGTGCCCGTCTACGCGCACGCATCCAAGGGTCTAAATTAAGTTGTTTTACGTAACGTAACAAATTGAATCATTTTATATCTTCTTAAGTAGTTTAATCTCCACCAGGACAACAGAAGAAGCCGCTGTTCCTCCTCCACGCCGCGCTGATGATTCCCAACGTGTCAGTGAAACCCACGCTGGAAGAGATCCAGGAAGTCCTAGTTCTGGCCGGGAAGCACATCTCCGGACTGGCCAAGGGCGTGGCGCAGTGGACTGGCGGCAAAAGCTCCAGGGTATTCAGTGATAGAAAGATGTAGAAGAAAGAAACATTTAGTCTCAAGGATATATTAGTAATACTCAAGGGTACTTTAAGATGTCGGTTATGATCTATGACGGCCGTAGGGACGTATGGAAGAAAAATATTGTTGTCCTAAAGTTTGGTAAAGATTATAATGTTACATTCTAGAGTTGTCCTTGATTTCTGCCAAAGCTTGCTAAGGTCTGGTTTTACAAAGCAACACTGACCTGACACCCTCTGATTCTCCCAGCTGGAAAACATGGCAATATTGCGATAATCCCTATTTCCTCTCGATGTTTACCTTTAACGCTTCGGACCTGGGATCTTCATAGTTTCTTCTTTGACTGTTCCGAACCGTCGATAGCTTATGTAAAAAGACACTTGTGGCATTTGGCATCACGAATTTTAGATATGGAGGGCTGTAAGATAAGGAAAAGATGGACTAGCCATTACGTGAGGTACAATAAGGTCAATAAGATAAGGGATGATGGAGAGGTGTGAAAAAGGATTGAAGGCGCGTATTTTTATTTGAGGGAAAATTATTGTAAAAGGGGACATAAAATTAAAATTCTGTCAGTGTCTGTAATACCTTAACAGGTAAAAGTTTTTCTGCATGTAGCATAGACATCTATAGAAAAATTCCCTGTTGATACTGTAAACAAGCAGTCTAATAATGGATACGTATGTTTCTCTTCCTTATGTTGTAATGTTAATTGTATTGTGTCGTCATACCACACACTGTGCTCGACTGTGTAACTGTCCGCTCACCCTTCTGTGCTTTCTATTTGTTTCGCTCACTCTATGTTGCTTCTCTTTCCCTTTTCTTTGTCTCCTTCCCTCGCTTCCGCTAGCAGGTTAGCTGGAAGAAGATAGCCGGACACCAGTCTAATCATCTTCTAGAGGTTGTGACGAAGATTGACGAACAGGTTCAGTCGGTGGCAGGCGTGCTTCCGAAGTCAAAAGTCCTGGATGCTGCTAAACAGAAAAGAAAGAAGCATTACAGACTAGAGTCGGAGGAGAAACCAACGTTCCCGCTGCAGCAGAAGAACTTTTATAATTATATTGTGGAGAATAAGGAGATTATCAAGACTTTGTCTTTACTCTCGACGTGCACGCAGAACGTTAAAACAGTGAGCATTATTTTTGTTGAGTTCAGATTTTAGCAGCAGATTTACCGCCTTTTAGAATACCTAGGTATGTATGTACTTTTACCCAATTACTTTTAAATTTTGCGTTTTCGCCATTTTGCCGTTTCGCAATCAATATGTAGAATCCAAATGATAAAACATTAATTCAATGTTAAAAATTTATCGAATATACTTCATAGTTCATACATATTATACACTGTTATAATATAATATGTATAAAGGCGTCAAAAGTAGCTCGAAATGGTTCGTGTATAATATTATTATAACGTAAAAATAATATTACATGTAATAACACACGGTTGCGTTGCCAGTTCCTTTTTCTTTGAACTTGGATGGACACGCTGCCGCGTGTCTGGATACTAAGTATTATAAAACATCCAGACAGTTAGGTTTCTCATTTCATCACCAGATAGCAGCCTAGGACCTAGTCAGGTATTTACTGTCCACGTGTCGTCGGACATGCGCTTTGAGTTGAGCTGTCATCGATTAACAATCCGCCATTGCCATTACTCATAACCTCTAGTACATAAATAATTTCCAGTTTCTGTGGCAATAGCGTCGCTAAAAGTGACATTTTCTTACGGATATACAATTTAAATATTTGTTCCTAGGAGGACGTCCACTGCTTTAACAAAATTATGTGCAAAAAGGTGAAATAAAATAGCTCCTCATGGTGTATGTGTCCTTGGTACATTTTTCCGCGCCCGGTGTCAACTCCCTCGATCCCGTCATAAAAAAATATTTACTCTGCGCATGTGCGGTGCAAGTTTTTCAGTAAACAAGTGGAAGTTACGGCAAAAACAACCTAAAATAATCTGGAATCATAATAGTTTAGAATATTCTTGTTTTTGTACTCACTTTCTTTAAAGTTTGGCAGTTTGACTATAGTTTGGCCAGTAAGTCAATCTTTTGGTGTTTAAGAAATATCAGGTACATTATTATTATGTGTGTGTGTAACTAATAGAGGTAAAGAGATATGGTGACCTACCTATGTAAATTATAGAGAAAACTTTTTTCCACTTCTAAATATTTTCCATTCTCTATGATTTTACTATGTTATTGACACAATGAAAAAAAGCGGCCAAGTGCGAGTCGGAGTCGCCCATGAAGGGTTCCGTACCATTTATGACGTATTTAAAAAAAACTACTTACTAGATCTCGTTCTAACCAAGTTTCGGTGGAAGTTTGCATGGTATATAATGTACATCATAATTTTTTTAGTTTATCATTCTGTTATTTTAGAAGTTACGGGGGGGGGGGGGGCACACATTTTACCACTTTGGAAGTGTCTCTCACGCAAACTATTCAGTTTAGAAAAAAATGATATTAGAAACCTCATTGTCATTTTTGAAGACCTATCCATAGATACCCCACAAGTATGGGTTTGATGACAAATAATTTTCGAGTTTCAGTTCTAAGTATGGGGAACCCCCAAAAATTATTGTTTTTTTTTTTCTATTACTGTGTGAAAATCTTAATGCGGTTCACAAAATACATCTACTTGCCAAGTTTCAACAGTATAGTTCTTATATTTTCGGAAAGAAGTGGCTGTGACATACGGACGGACGGACAGACAGACATGACGAATCCATAAGGGTTCCGTTTTTTGCCATTTGTCTACGGAACCCTAACTAGGTTTATAGGTTAACCTTTTTTTCCAAAATTGGCAAAACAAACAAAAATTTTTTTTAAAAAAGCAAATCCTATATTAAACCTAGAATATATTATGCTGAAGCGATCGACTTCAAAATCAAAGTTAAGATTTAGTTAGCGGTAAACGTTTGCTCTCGAAATTGGTTTTCATAGATTTTTTTAGAAAATATCTCTTAAATATAAGAAATTTTCATTTTATGTTTCGAAAACTTTCAATCCCCATACAAAAATGTGAGAAGTTTCACTTTCCTAATATGTAGAAAATTTTGCAATTTTGCAAGTTTCTTATGGCACATCAGTAGTTATGAAAGAGTCATTTAAGAAGGGGGTAGGATATAAACCGTGATTAGATAATTTTCCTCTGGAAAAAGATGGTGTGCACAAAGTTAAGTGCAGTTGTGGCAATTCGTACCTACATTGGGCAGACCAAGCGCACTAATTGCCTGTAGAATCAAAGAATGAATCGCTGCGGTCAAGAACAATGACGTTCGCAAGTCAGCTATTGCTCAGTATCTCCTTGAGTCGGGTACAAATCACTGGATCGAATTGCATAGTCCGAATCCGAAGGTCATTTCGACAGAACACCACTACCACTATATGCCAAGATTGGTAAGAGAAGCCGTTGAAATTCATAAATACAGAAATTTCATTCGTAAAGTTGGGTTTAAATTATCAAATGTGTTAAATTATCCTGTGATTTGATTGCTTGATTTCCGAATATATCCGAAACAAACACGCGTAGTGACACTGTGAGTGTGGTGAAAAGAGTAGTATAATATATAGGACAGTGTGGTGTGCTCGGATAAACTAACAAGTGTGGACGTGACCAGTGGTAACGTTGAAAGCAAACGCAGCCGATGCGCACGAATGGGGGTAGACCGAGCGCGGTCTACACAACTTTGACACCCACCCGCTATCTCCAGTTACCTGCGTCGAAATATCGGGACCTCAAAACAATATAAAAGGTAATCACGGTTTATATCCCGGTCGATTTAAGTCTAGTGAAACTAGCCGGGGATCATTCAAAACTATACCTACAGTCAGGAAATTAAAATGGAACAAAAGATACTTATGGCGCGCCGTGAGAAATTGCGGTGCAGAATTTGGCGAACGCGCTGGTTTCAGCGTTTCACCTCAATAACTTTGAAACTACTTCTGTTTAAAATTATGCTAATCAAATCCCTCTGCTATAAGTATCTTTAGCTATTTTATACTAAAATTATATTACTATGATATGCATATTGCATGGAAACGACATAAATGAAAATTAGACATGTTTTCGTGATTATTTTCTATCGAGCCAACTTTACTGTTGTATTAGAGGGCAGAAGCCCTTGCAAATAGTTTTCGTATAAAATTATTCATGACATGCCTTGGATTAAAATGTATCAACATAAAAAATAAAATTTTCGTGAACCCCCTTTTAACCCATCCCTACTCCTTGTCACGCCTGGTCACATTTGAGACACCCCTTCCCTCCCTCCATGACACACCTGGTCACATTTGGAAAGCCCCTCTCCCCTAGTGTGACGTCACATATTTGGCACTTTTGTTTTACAAAATCGAATGAAATATTATTATTAAAATAAAATAAAAATATTTAAAAAGCAATGTTAGAAATTTCATGATACGAAACAGATCAATACTTAAAATTTCACGAATAAAAACGATGTATCACTTCAAAAATCTATTAATTCATTGTACAGCAAGTATAAAAAATTCGGAACAATATTCGGTTACAGTTATAGTTCAAGTGACGTCACAAAGTTTATGAGTCCCCCCCTCCCCGTTGTCTCAACATGTCACATTTTCTCCCTTCCCCGAAACGTGTGACGTAATTAATAGACCCCTTATTGTAGTAATAGTGTCAAATTCTATCTTTAAATATTAAATAACAGTTAAAGTATTCATGTTTGGTAATCAGGCTTATATCAATCACACCCACACACACACATTGACACAACTACATGATATTTCAGGAGCTCAACAATCTTGTAAAGCGATGGCGCCCGTACCACTATCTCTGGAAGTGCGAGAAAACTCTTCGCCAACTTCTGGCGTGGAACCTGAACGACTTCGAGTTGGCACTGAAGCGGCACAGCGAGCTGGAGGCCAAGCTGGCCACGGAGCCCGACGTGCTGGTCATCGGGAGCTGCCTCGCCGTGTCAACGGAGAGACTCAAGCTGGGGCTCAGCACGGAGCTTAAAAGTAGGTTCTCAACATGATAGTAAATGTAACACGGTCTAAAGTCTTTGCGAGTCCAGGCGTGGAGTGCTATCAATTTTATGATGACTCATACGGAACACAACATGATGTATATCAAGACGATAGTGATATATGGAGTGCTGATCCTACTGATACTTTTAGGGCTGAATATGGAGTGTTGATTGTCTTTTCAATATGGACTTATCAGAAATTACTAACTGCTTGTTGGAAATTTTCTTTGAGTCTAATAAGGTCGTTGGTTCCGACGGTATCCGTCTCTGTCTGGCTGTTACAGAGAGAAAATGAAAAACTCTTTTTCTTTTTAGGTTACATCGACGTTTGAGTATGAATAATGGCATAATAATTTACTTATAGACGGCACACATCGGATCGGACAAGCCATGCGCAAGAAGTACAAGCGAGAGATGGACTACGTGTACGCCATCATGAACGACCTTGAGCGTAAACTGGAGCGACCAATCAGGGACCTGGATGATGTGCGGAACGTCATGGAGACGCTAAAGAAGATTAGGGAGCAGGAGGTCGATATGGAGCTGAAGATCGACCCTGTTGAGGTATATACTCTGGTGTATGTGTAGTATATAACCTAGTGCTACTCGTATTGTATCAAAATTAAATAGTAACCACCTTTTATGAAGTCAACATAATTTTTTTTATTAATTTACGATTACCTAATATACATATTATTTTGCAATCAAGATCCATGGAAACTTCTAAGTCTTCGTCCCAAATTATAAACGTTACTTAATTTTTGAACTAAATATTTCAGGAAGCATTCAACGTTATAACCCGCTACGAGCTGCCAGTGAGCCAGGCCGACTTGGAACAGGTTGACAGCCTCCGCTACTCATGGCAGCAACTTCAGGTTCGATTATTACTGTACCTATATTAATTCGTTTTACTTCATGAAGTCATCCTTGGAACCTATGGAATTTATAGAGAACTTTCTTAATGACACATTATGCATCGCATCTTGCACATTTTGCATTATGCATCGTTTTTCGAGCATACAAAGCATGGTCAAATATATACTCAAAGTGATCACAAGTCCAAGGTTAATTTCCTTTTGATTTCCTTGAAACACATGACGTGTTTTTTAAGAATTAACAGGCGTATTTAAATCCTGTTCCACGAGCTTTCAGACATTATAGGTATAACAACTTGGCCACCAAAGCTATTTTATAATAGGTACGTACTTACTCGATTCATTATACTATTATGCAATTTGCTTTACAAAATTAAATATATTCCAGGCCACCGCGCTGGCTGCCCACGTGCAGCTGCTCCAAATGCAGCCCCAGTTTGAAGAGGACCTGAAAAATAACCTGGACAGGTTCAGAGAGGACAACGGAGAATACGTCCATGAGTACCGGAACGCTGGTCCGATGCAGTCGGGCCTGACGCCACGCGAGGCGTCTGACAGGCTCATACTATTCCAGGTACGGACAATGATGAACAAGAAATGTTACCCAACTGTTCGGCTCTGATTTGATTTTTTTGACATTTTTAAAAATTTTGTTAGAGAGTAGTCTAATACAACAGAAACGATTTTTTTTATCTGCCCCATCTCAACCTAGTGGGAGAAATCATCCTTAAAAAGTACGGTAAAGTGGCTTATTGCAATGTAATGCTTTACAAATTCTCAACCCAACCGCCGAACTTTCCAGAACCGCTTCGACGGCATGTGGCGTAAGCTGCAGACCTACCAAAACGGCGAAGAGCTCTTCGGCCTCCCACACACCGAGTACCCAGAACTAGCTCAGATCAGAAAAGAGTTGAACCTTCTGCAGAAGCTGTACAAACTGTACAATGACGTCATTGACAGAGTCAGCAGTTACTACGATATACCTTGGGGCGAAGTTAATATAGAAGAAATCAATAATGAGCTTATGGAGTTTCAGAATAGATGTCGCAAGCTTCCTAAAGGGTGAGTACAGAATATATTGGTGTCAGGTACAACACAATAAGCAAAATTGATTAGTTTAAGTCTTTAATACATTTAGGTATTTCAAGTCTGTACAGCATGCCTTTTTTGTCTTTTTCCCTTCGCTCGTCACCTATTTTATTTTAATAAGTTCCTGTTTATTGTATAATTTTTCAAAAGATCCATAATATGCCCGGCTAAACAATTTTCCATAGGTCTTTTTAATTTTAAATGTAAACATTTTTCTGTATTTCTCTGTGTCTATGTGAAGATACGAGTATCAAAAGGCGTGATGTTATCAACGAAACGAAAATGATAGAGATGTTTCGTTTTCAAGCGTGCAGTTTGCACGTCTCGCTCATGTCTACCTCAAGTCTCCCCGTTAGAGATTTATGTAAAACCTCTTCCAACCTCGTCAGACTACCCTGTCTATTTCCAGTTTAAAAGAGTGGCCTGCCTTCTTCGCTCTCAAGAAAACCATAGACGATTTCAACGACATGTGCCCCCTTCTGGAGCTAATGGCAAACAAAGCTATGAAACCAAGGCACTGGCAGCGGATCATGGAAGTCACCAAATACATATTCGAGCTGGATAATGAGGATTTCTGCCTCAAGAATATTTTGGAAGCTCCGCTGTTGCCGAATAAAGAAGATATTGAGGTATTTTTACAAGATAATAACATTGAGAACTTGAGACTTAAGGAAAAGTCATTTACAGTATATTTTCTCTTCCTGTTGGGTAGGGAAAATGCAACCGTGGGTCAAGTGTCACAATTATAATTTAATTTTACTTTAAATATAGGAGTAGGTAGGTAGCTTAAAACTTTTGAACAAATCAAAAGTTTTAAGCTAGTTTGAAGAACTTGCTAACATAACTATGGTAGCTATGTAACATTAAATTGATTTTTATAATAAATAGCAACTGGTTAGTTAACCAAATAACGAATGATGTACATAATAGATTTTAAGTACCTAGTATTAAGACATGACATGTAAAATATATTTTATCAAAGAATTATCGTATCGTATCGTATACTTGCTAGTGGGCTGAAAGGTATCTGAGTATTTAATACGGCTATAATGTAGTCGATGCTATGATAATGATCTACATATACTATCCATTTTTTTTTCAACCTTAAGGGTGCCTTTCGACCGATGTTTTCATACATTTGAAACGTAGCTGTAGCTGCGTTTCAAATATATGAAAACATAGCATAGCAAGCATAGCAAATCTCTGGTCGAAAGGCACCCTTAGAAAGGTGAATATGTAATGTTTTAAGACATAAGCTACAACGTTGTGAATGTGAACAGACAACGTTGATGTTGTGAATCCTCGACTAACAGAGCCATCTCTGTGTCTCGCACGCAATTTATTCTGAGTGTGCGCAAATCCAACTTTAATTTTATTGCGCAAGTACAAACAGTTCAACAGGTTATGCACGTGGCAATTTTACTAGGGATCCATGAAAGGTTCAGAGGTCAAATACAGGCAGAACGAGCGTAAATACGTCTAACTTTACAAGGGTAGTAGGTGTTGTGTAGGTTACAGTGTCAGTAGTATAAATAAATATAGACGTGGTTTATTGAATGAGTTTACAGCACGCTTTAAACTAAACACTACCAGGCTATCATATGATTGCAGGGGTAAAGTTATATTAAAGTATTGAATGAAACGAATACTGAACGAATGTGAATCCTCGAAATACAAAACTTACTTTTGTGCTTGCAATTTTATTATCAACTTATCACTGTGATTTGTTGGTTACATATATATTATATTTTTTTCTTAATTGTGCACTTGGTTTTTTGTTACTCTAAGAAGTAAATAAAACTTTACTTACAAATTAAAAACCTTGATATGATGCAAATAAATATATCAGCAAATAATACTGGGAACTACAGTTTAATCAAAGCTACTTTATGAATAGATTCAAAATCAGTATCTCCTGTAGATACTAATCTTGAACCATATTTTCTTAGAGCAAAGGTTTGTCTCAGGATTTTCATATTCACAAAAATTTGATCAAACTAGGTTTCCTAACATTCCGAGATGTGATTCTGATTCTGATTGGTAGCTGTATTTTCACTTTTTATCGTACAACTTCAGGATATCTGCATATCAGCAATGAAAGAGAAAGACATAGAAGCCAAGCTGCGTCAAGTAACTAACGAGTGGTCTATCCATGAGCTAACGTTTCAAACATTTAATAATCGCGGGGAGTTGCTCTTGCGAGGTGACACCACAGCAGAAACCATAGGGCAGTTGGAGGACAGCCTTATGATTCTGGGCTCTTTGCTGTCTAATCGGTAATTATCCGTTTGGTTACTTTTGTAAAGGGATAAACAAGCCTTACTGAGACAGATCAGTTCATCTACGAGACAATGTTTCGAAGTTTCACAAATCGCGGGAAAGAAATGTTACCTGTGAAGTTTGTAATTATAGTTTCTCTAGACTTATTTTTCATCCAAAGACACATGACTGTTTATACTTACTACTACTTCATACTTAGAGAAATTTAGCTGTATGTTAATATAAAAGATTGTGGAATCAAACGTTTAATTGCTTTTATCTTTTCAGCTACAACGCTCCGTTTAGAAAACAGATTCAACAATGGCTTTACGACCTACAAAACACTAACGAAATCCTAGAACGGTGGCTCCTCGTTCAAAACATGTGGGTATATCTCGAGGCAGTCTTCGTTGGCGGTGACATTGCCAAACAATTACCAAAGGAAGCCAAACGCTTCTCAAAAATCGACAAATCTTGGCAGAAGATCATGCAAAGAGCTCACGAGACTCCTGGAGTTGTCTCATGCTGCGTTGGAGACGATCTCCTCAGACAATTACTCCCACATCTGCAAGAACAATTAGAGTTGTGCCAGAAAAGTTTAAGCGGGTATCTAGAGAAGAAAAGAACTATGTTTCCTCGGTTCTTTTTTGTGTCAGACCCGGCGCTTTTGGAGATTCTAGGACAGGCATCAGATTCGCATACGATACAAAATCATTTGTTGTCCATTTTTGATAATATTCGTTATGTAAAGTTTCATGATATTGGTGAGTAAAGCGATTTAAGTAGTTTAACCCATCCAAACATTAAAAAAAAAATGGTACTTGTCCAAGTCCTGTTTACATTTTTTATGTGCTAAAATGTTGTTAGTTATGATTTGGTTATGATACTAAAACTAAAGAGTACAGCTACGAACTTTAATTGCTGAGCAACTTAGGGTTTACTTTGCATTGGATATTTCATACCCTTAGAATTGACAACTAGGGTAGCTTGAACCCTAAATGAATCAACAATTGAAGTCTGTGACTGAACAAGCCTTTTTTATCGGACACTAAGCAAATTTTACTAAGTACGATGGATTCATGGATGTATTTTTCTTTCAGAATACAATAAAATGATCGCCATAGTTTCATCCGAAGGCGAAGAAATCAAACTAGAGCGTCCTGTCCGAGCTGAGGGCTCAGTGGAAACTTGGCTGACTTCACTCCTCCAATCAGCACAGAGCAGTCTCCATTCCATTATCAGAAACTCCGTGTCTTTGATAAACGATCCTGGCTTCAATCTGCTTATGTTTCTTGATAAAATGCCAGCGCAGGTAAGCTCTTTATTACTTATAGAATCCTTGAACAGTAAGTATTAGCTGAGGGGGTGTTCAAAATGAACTGTAGATGCTCCTATGCTCTTAACTAAAAAACTTTATAGAAATCTGCGATTTATTATTAGTTTCCTTCTTGAGCTTACGTGGCTTATTCAATTTGTGTAATAATGTCCTATAATATTTATTTTATTTATTTATTTATTCTGTATTAGCCTCTATCGGCGACTTAGCCCACGTAAAAGACATTACAGTGGCCAAGTTACTCTACCCTAACCTCCGAATTTTCATCCTCTAAATATGAATATGTACACAGGATGGAAAGTGTTATCAACGCCTACCCTTGATTTCTACCTTTCAGGTAGGCTTACTCGGCATCCAAATCATCTGGACCCGCGACGCCGAACTAGCCTTGATGCAAGCCCGTCAAGACAAGAAGATAATGATGGAGACCAATAACAAGTTCCTCGAGCTACTCAATACCCTCATCGATCAGACGACGAGAGACCTGCTGAAGATTGAGAGGATAAAGTTTGAGACGCTGATCACTATTCATGTTCATCAGAGGGATATATTTGATATGCTGGTGAGTTCTTTTCATGATCGTCAGCTTAACTAATACCTAAGGAGTTGTTTTACTAATGTTATGGGACTTTATTAATCTTTTATTTATCTTTGTTTCACTTGAATTAAAATTTGGTACGTCGATTTTTAGTTATCTGACATCATGTGACGAGCTAATTGCCATATTGTCGTTTAATTCTAGAATTCTTTTGTAGTTGCTACTACCTAATAGGAGATCCTATTCCAAAGCTTTTTGCTTGTAATTTGTAACCTAGATTAAGAACACCTACCTATATACTGTTTTGGAAATTCGTATAATAACGCCCCATCCAGTTAGGTTAGCCTCGAATCTATGAATAAGAACTTGTAGTTGTTAATAGTGACTGGGTAAGGAAAACTGCCGTCGGCTGTACACAAGCTTAATTTGTTTCTTTTCATCTTCCAGTGCCGACTCAACGTCAGATCAGCCAGCGACTTCGAATGGCTGAAGCAATGCCGTTTCTACTTCAAAGAGGACGCCGATAAAACCTGGGTGTCGGTGACTGATGTCACGTTCATCTATCAGAACGAGTATCTTGGCTGCACTGATCGGCTTGTCATTACGCCGTTGACTGACAGGTACTTTTTTTTTTTCAGGCTACATCTAACTATGTTGCGAAGGCTTTTTCATAGTGACGGCCATCTGCCTGATCCTATGCTAGTGCCATCTGATAACTTTCCGATTTGTGTCTGTGTGTTTGATTTATAAATGCCATAGAGGGTCAAGCCAAGATGGCAATCGTTGATAGAAAACGCCAATCGAAACTCAAATAATGTATGGAAATAATCACTTTTCATAAAATCTGTCATCCCGATACATGTTTACTTTTCATTTGGCGTTTGTTAAATTATGATTATCTTCTTCTCCTAGTCTACATAGTTATGGACTGACCGAATATTACTCACAATCACGATTTTTTCTACATTGGGAGATTTCGATTTTTTTTAATAGGATGTTTCCTGAAATAAAGCTTTCGTAATCTATCTTTATCTGCTAACCAAGCCTTCTAACCGGTTGTTTATTTAATTTTCTGTCATTTCACATTGCTCTTAAGTATTTTCCATTTCCCCTTATAAGTATTGACCTTGTTACACATGTTTTAGGTGCTACATAACCCTAGCCCAAGCGTTGGCTATGAGCATGGGCGGCGCGCCTTGCGGCCCCGCCGGCACCGGTAAGACGGAGACCGTCAAGGATATGGGCAAGACCCTCGCCAAATACGTCGTCGTGTTCAACTGCTCCGATCAGATGGATTACAGGTAACCGTGCTATACCAGCGTGCTAAGCCCAATAAGGGCTGCTGTACTTTTGATTAGGAAGGTCAAATACCAATTGCTTTAGAAAAAAAAACAATATTTCGGGATTAGGTTCGTCATGATATTTGGTTTCCAAAAACCGCATTCCTGGCCTTTAGAATACAACTGAGTAAGTGTTTGTATGAGCAGAAGGAGTTCAAGATGCTATATAACCCAAGCCCAAACGCGCGCCCTGTAGCCACAGGTTTTCCAAGCTTATTTATGGTATCCTGGGTTTTAAGCCGCGGGTCCGAACCCCGTTTCCTATCTTAAAAATTATTAACCAGTTTTCCTCGTTTAAAACATCGTAAGGAAACGGGACTTATCACATTGAGGTCTCTTCGGGCAGGAGTCAGTCATCCAAACTACTTACGGCAAAACTAGCCATATAACGAATTTTACTACAGATCCCTAAAATCGGCACGCAACGTACACTATATGAACCAGCAATAATTTCTATATCGCTGTAGTTGCCTCCATATTAGTGTTACCACACAGTTGTAACTAAGCTGTACTCACTGTTTCTTTATCTTCCTTTTGTTACTTGTTGCCAGAGGCCTCGGGCGCATCTACAAAGGTCTGGCCCAATCTGGTTCTTGGGGTTGCTTCGACGAGTTTAACCGTATAGAGCTGCCCGTACTGTCTGTAGCGGCGCAGCAAGTTGCTGTGGTGCTGGCTGCTAAGAAGGAGAAGAAGAAGACCTTTGTGTTTACTGATGGGGATATTTCGGATATGTGTCCAGAGTTCGGAATTTTCATTACTATGGTGAGTTTATTCATCATTAATTCATATATTGCATATATATATATATATTGCAGCAAATGTAGTGATAGGGACATTCTTAGCACACGTTGTACATATTTTCTGTCACACACACATAACAATTTCAGAATCCCGGTTACGCGGGCAGGAAAGAGTTGCCAGAAAATCTAAAGATCCAGTTCCGTACAGTGGCAATGATGGTGCCAGATCGGCAGATCATCATCAGAGTGAAGCTAGCGTCTTGCGGCTTCTTGGAAAACATCACGCTCGCCAGGAAGTTCTACACGCTGTATAAGCTGTGTGAGGAACAGCTTACTAAGCAGGTAAGATATGTAATATAGTTTAGCATATAGCTATGTTGCAAGGCAATCCGTTTGTAGTTATTTATGGCAGGCTATATGTCACTGTATTCTTATTGCTAGTGCTGAAAAATTTTAATAGTAGTATAAGCAGTACCAACAGCATTCTGGAGGTAATTGCAGAGAGGGTTGAGAATCCTATACTGGTGCATTAGATTCGCGAAGTTATAGGATTTTTGAAATTTAGAAAATAGGTTAGGTATTTTAGTTGTAATATTAAAATTAACATTAGTTCCTAAGTTATACTAACAAATATGGATGGTTGTAAAATATGAAATAAATATTTTCAATTCAATTCAATTCAATAAACTTCTAAAATTTTAGGAAGTAGTATTTAATATTCACACATCATACTTAAACGTTCCAGGCAAGTCCTTTGGTCTTCGCTGCTTGATGCTATTTATTCTTTATATTTTTTAGGAATGCTAGAAACCTTCCTAGATAAGTTTGGGCTATGGTTTTAAAGTCAAGCCAACGTAAGTCATCATTTAGACGATAATTGACTTTTTAGAGTTTCCAGAAATGTTAAAAGAGAAAGGATTGTAAACCACATTTTTGGAATGCTACAGTGACGTCTGTGAACGCTTTCAGGTCCACTATGACTTCGGCCTCCGCAACATCCTCTCAGTCCTTCGTACCCTCGGGGCAGTCAAACGCGTCAACTCCAAAGACAACGAGAGCACTATCGTGATGCGCGTACTCCGGGACATGAATCTCTCGAAGCTTATCGATGAGGATGAACCACTCTTTATATCACTAGTCGCAGATTTGTTCCCTAACCAGGCGCTGGAGAAAACGACCTATCCCGAGTTGGAAGAAGCCATCAGGAAACAGGTCGACGAGACGGGGCTTATCTGCCATCCGCCGTGGATTCTCAAGATTATCCAGGTCAGTGTAGTGACAGATTTGACATATGACAGGCATGCAATATATCCCGACCATAATGCACGTCCAAAGACACATAAATGCCTCTCATCACGACTAATGGAGTCTAAAGCACTTTCTAATATCTAAAACAATCAGTAGTGTCAATTAAAACAACCAATTATGACAAGAGCTTGCCTGGAGAAGCTTTGCAACAACTGATAATGACGACAAATGGTACTGACAAAACCTGCATCCGTAGAAAGCATGTTTATAAATAAAATAAAAAAACATTGAGATATTGATAACATTTTGTGACTCCCCTGTTTCAGCTTTACGAGACGCAGCGCGTGCGTCACGGCATCATGACACTGGGGCCACCCGGCGCTGGTAAGACGACCTGCATACACACCCTCATGAACGCTCTTACTGAGACTGAGAACCCGCACAGGTCAGTAATGCATGACGTAGCGTACGCGTCATAGTATCGTAATAAGACCTGCATACACACCCTAATGAACGCGCTCACTGAGATTGAGAAACCCCACAGGTCTGTAACGCATGGCGTAAGAAAGTGTCACAGGAAATCAGCCGAGACTATACTTTTAACAATAATTGTTCACATATTCGCCTTAATATCATATTTTAAACACATACTCCACTTACACAAGTAGATCACAAGGTGTGATGCTCTTTCTAACCTGTGTGAGCGACGTTCGTATACGAATACTTCTTGCTCTGTGTCGGTCTATACGGTCGGTGGTGATATATTTTAAATATATCAACTCCCAGTCATATCTAAAGAAGTCATATTTTCATTAAAACACACGTGGTACAACTTTCTCTTAGACATTATGTGTAACATGTTACAGGGTAGTGCGGAGTATGAAGGAAGAAATATGAAGTCGCGTTCTATATCTGTGTCCTGTAAAGAGAAGATGTCCCAAGGTAATGATGTCCCTTTAATTTCCAGGGAAATGCGTATGAACCCGAAAGCCATCACCGCCGCCCAGATGTTCGGTCGTCTCGACGTAGCCACCAACGACTGGACCGACGGCATTTTCTCAGCCCTATGGCGTAAGACCCTCAAAATGAAAGAAGGTGAACACGTTTGGTTAGTCCTCGATGGCCCTGTCGACAGCATATGGATTGAGAACCTTAATTCCGTGTTGGATGATAACAAAACCTTGACATTGGCTAATGGTGATCGCTTGACCATGTCACCGACTTCTAAAATTCTGTTTGAGCCGGAAAATATTGATAATGCCTCGCCGGCGACTGTGTCGAGGAATGGTATGGTGTATATGAGTGCTTCGGGTCTGGACTGGGATCCAGGTAATATGACATTTTATTTGTATGTTGAATCAAATTAAAATAAAACTGTTTTAAATATATTGTGCCTCTGCACAGGTGCAAGTTAAGGAAAGTTTTCAAAAAATTGGAAATATTCCCGGAATTTTAAATTAAAATTGTGAAAGAAATGGTTGAACAGATGTTTCCATTTATCAATGAAAAAGTCAATATCCCATATAAAATAAAGAGAATTCTCCATAATTATTTCAGGTGGAAATTTTGTAATTTTATTATTCGCGTTTTTTTTGTATAAAGGAAGTCTTTATTATTAGTATAGATAAATAAATAATAAATTAAACGTTTATATTCTAGTGCTACGTGCCTGGCTCAAGACTCGCTCAGAGAGAGAATTAGAAATATTTAGCACGCTTTTTGATCAGACATTTCCAAATGTGTACACGTGGTGTACCCAAAATCTGATCTTCAGCATGAGGGTACTTCAAAGTAACATCATACTCCAAATGCTCAGTCTCTTGGAGGGACTTGTTCCTCCGCAGATAGAGGAAACTGAAGACCCATCCGCAAGCAAATCAGTTAACGGTGATATTGACGATGAAGAGGAAAAAGAGAAAACTGAAGAGATCATACTCTTTACACCAGAACACTTGCACAAAGTATACGTATTCACGTTAGTTTGGGGATTTGGTTCTCTTCTAGAAACCAAAGACAGAATACGATACGATACGTTTTTAAAACAGAATTTTGCGGAAATTTTAGATTTACCAAAACACCCTAATAATAAACCGTCGATTGTGTTCGACTTTTACGTAAAGCACCCTGGCAAATGGGAGCTCTGGGATGATTTGGTGACAAATTACCAGTACCCGGACACAGCGTCACCAGATTATGCTAGTATTCTGGTCCCAATAGTAGACAACGTAAGAATAAACTACCTCATTCACTGTATAGCTAAACAAGGCAAAGCTGTTCTGTTAATCGGAGAACAAGGTACTGCAAAGACTGTCATGATGAAAGCGTACATGAAAAATACAAATCCAGAGCAGTTCATGGGTCGGTCTTTCAATTTCTCTTCAGCGACTAGTCCTTATCAGTTTCAAAAGACTATTGAAAGTTACGTTGAAAAACGTAGTGGTATGACATTTGGACCACCGGGGGGTAAAAAGATGTTAGTGTTTATCGATGATATAAATTTACCACAGATCAATGAGTGGGGTGATCAAATAACGAATGAAATTGTTCGGCAGACCATGAGCATGAATGGTTTCTACAGTCTGGAGAAGCCTGGAGACTTTACGACGGTCATTGACATACAGTTCCTTGGTGCTATGGGACAGCCAGGTACTATTTATTCATTGTTTAATTACTTGTTGCAGTTTTATGTATTTGTAGAATTTGCTAAATCAAAATTATGTTTTAGGTGGTGGTAGGAACGATATACCGTCTCGTTTGAAGCGCCAGTTTGCGATATTCAACTGTCCTTTGCCTAATAATGATGCGATTGACAAAATTTTCAAAGTTATTGGTGAAGGTCATTACAACGCCAAGCGTGGATTTACTGTAGAAGTCCGTAACCTTATCAAAAAAGTGATTCCGTTGACTAGAGAGCTGTGGATGAGAACAAGATTAAATCTTCTACCGACGCCGGCTAAGTTTCACTACGTGTTTTCTCTTCGAGATTTGTCTAGAGTGTGGCAGGGCATGGTTGGAACCTTACCCACTGTAATTGAATCAGAAAAATGTTTAATGCTGCTGTGGAAACATGAGTGTTCTAGAGTTTTCTCCGATAGATTCACACATCAAGTTGATAAAGACTGGTTTAACAAAGCTTTGTATGATACATCAGACGAAATATTAGGTGTAGAATACAAAAAGATGATGGAAAGTGAACCTGTCTTTGTAGATTTTATGAGGTAAATCAGTTTCCTAATAATGTCACATCATCAAGTAAAGTGTCAAAGCGACTTTATATCATTAAATTACTTTATTTTTGTTTTCTAGGGACGCACCGGAACCGACTGGTGAAGAAGGCGAAGATGCCGATATGGAGTTACCAAAAGTGTATGAACCAGTGTTTGAGTACAGTGAGCTCCGAGAAAGATTAGAGATGTTCCTGTCGCAGTTCAATGAAATGGTTCGTGGGTCGGGCATGGATTTAGTATTCTTTCCGGATGCTATGTTCCATCTTGTTAAGATATCCAGAGTAATCCGACATCCAAGAGGAAATGTAATGCTGGTTGGAGTAGGAGGCTCAGGAAAACAATCCCTCACAAAGCTGTCAACTTTTATCGCTGGATACCGTTCCTTCCAAATCGCACTTACGAGATCGTATAATGTTGGTAATTTCCTTGAAGACTTGAAGCTACTTTATAGATCATGCGGCGTCCAAGGCAAAGGAACAACTTTCATTTTTACGGATTTGGATATAAAGGAGGAAGGTTTTCTAGAATATTTGAACAATATTTTATCATCCGGTGTCATATCTAATTTGTTCACTAAAGATGAGCAGCAAGAAATTATTTCGGAACTCACACCGATTATGAAACGAGAAAATCAAAAGAGAACTCTCAACAATGAATTAGTAATGGAATATTTTTTAAATAGGACATGCCAAAACCTACATGTCGTATTATGTTTTTCACCGGTAAGTAACAATAATGCAAATATGAGTTCCTTAGTGGTTCCTTATCTATAAATATTCCTTTAATCCCGTACTTGCATATATTAGTTACGTGGCTTAGATGTAACAAAATTGTAAATGGGTTTCAGGTTAGCGAAGCCTTTAGATACCGCGCACTACGCTTCCCAGCTCTTATCTCCGGCTGCACCATAGACTGGTTCCAACCTTGGCCAAAAGATGCCCTTGTATCCGTCGCCGACCATTTTTTAACAGAGTTTGAAATCGAATGTACAAAAGAAGTCAAAAAAGAACTCGTCACAGTATTGGGGACAATACAAGACGTCGTATCGCAAGTGTCCGCGGAATATTTCCAAAGATTCCGTCGATCGTCACATGTCACTCCTAAATCATATCTCAACTTTATTGGAGGATACAAAACGATTTATCAAATGAAGCAAAAAGAGTTAGGCGATGGTGCATTACGTATGGACACTGGATTAGAAAAACTTCGTGAAGCATCTATATCCGTTGAAGTTCTAAAAAAAGATTTGGCAGTAATGGAGCAGGATTTAGCATTGGCTTCGGAAAAAGCAGATCGTGTGCTCACTGAAGTAACAGAAAGAGCAATGCAAGCTGAAATAGTAAAGAATCAGGTTCAGATAGTAAAAGAAAAGGCAGAAGCTCTCGTAGCTTATATAGCTGAAGAAAAACTGAAAGCAGAAATTAAACTGGAGGCAGCTAAACCAGCGTTAGAAGAAGCTGAAGCTGCTCTTAATACTATAAAGCCAGCGCATATTGCCACGGTTAGAAAATTGGGTAGGCCACCGCATCTGATTATGAGGATCATGGATTGCGTATTGATATTGTTCCAGAGGAGATTACACCCGCTCATTCCAGATGTAGCTGCACCATGTCCGAAGCCATCTTGGGCAGAGTCACTTAAGGTAAAGTAGTAATATCATTATAAGGTAAGTAAGGTTTTTCTTTTCCTCTAGAAGTATTGTACATTATAAGAAAAAACATATTTAATATTATATTTTCTATTTCAGATGATGGCCAGTACTACTTTCCTTCTCCAACTCCAGAATTATCCTAAAGACATTATAAACAACGAGATGGTTGAACATTTGGTACCCTATTTCGAGATGGAGGACTACAACATGGACACGGCCAAGAGGGTCTGTGGTGACGTAGCCGGGTTGTTATCGTGGACAAAGGCTATGGCATTCTTCCATAGTGTCAACAAGGAAGTTTTGCCTTTGAAAGCTAATCTACTGCTTCAGGAAGCAAGATTAAAGGTAATAAGTCTGCAAACTTATTTTTTATTCTGATATCCGCCTTCATATTGTTCCCTTTTATATTATGTCTTTATTTTTTCAGGTTGCAATGGAAGATTTGGCTTCCGCAGAAAGACAACTAGAGGAACGTGAAATGTCTCTTCGAAAAGTCAAAGAACAATACGAATCTGCTGTCTCTGAGAAACAGCAGTTGACGGACGCTGCAAATGTTTGCTTACGAAAAATGACTGCCGCCACTGCACTGATTAATGGATTAGGTGGAGAAAAGATCAGATGGACGCAACAGAGTAAGGATTTCAAAGAGCAGTTGGGAAGATTGGTAGGTGATGTCGTCCTAGCAACAGGATTCCTTTCGTATTGCGGCCCTTACAATCAGGAATTTAGAAATAATTTGTTAAATAACTGGATGGGAATATTAAAGAATAAACAGATACCATTGACAGATAACTTAAATATAACTAATATGCTGGTTGAAAATGCTACAATATCTGAATGGACGCTGCAAGGCTTACCAAACGACGATTTATCAGTGCAGAATGCTCTTATTGTTACTAAATCTAGCTCTTACCCTTTATTAGTCGACCCACAGAGTCAGGGTAAAAACTGGATTAAAAACAAAGAAGGTACAAATGAATTACAAATAACTTCACTCAACCACAAGTATTTCAGAACTCATCTAGAGGACAGTCTGTCACTAGGAAGACCATTGCTAATAGAAGATGTAGGCGTAGAGTTAGATCCAGTTATTGACAATGTGTTAGAGAAGAACTTTATTAAATCGGGTTCAATAGAAAAAGTAATCGTCGGTGATAAGGAATGCGATGTTATGCCTGGCTTTATGCTATATATAACAACAAAATTACCTAATCCCGCATATTCTCCGGAAATAAGTGCTAAGACGTCGATAATTGATTTCACTGTTACTATGCGAGGTTTGGAAGATCAGCTTTTAGGTCGCGTGATTTTAATGGAGAAATCAGATTTAGAAGAAGAAAGAGTGGCGCTCTTCGAATCCGTAATGAAAAACCAGCGCAGTATGAAAGAATTGGAAAGCAATCTGCTTTGCCGCCTCACATCGTCTGAAGGCTCATTAGTAGATGACGAAGCCTTAATCCAAGTCTTGCAAATAACTAAAACGACAGCAGAAGAAGTCAATGAAAAACTAAAAGTAGCAGAAGTTACAGAAAAGAAAATAATAAAAGCTCGTGAAGAGTTTAGAGCAGTTGCAGCAAGGGGCTCGATATTGTATTTCTTAATAGTAGAAATGAGCAATGTAAACATCATGTACCAGAACTCGTTAAAACAATTTTTGACAATATTCGACAATTCAATAACAAAGTCTACTAAAAGCAATGTGACTGAGGAACGTATTAATATAATACTAAAATACCTTACGCATGAAGTGTGGGCATTTACATTGCGAAGTTTGTATGAACGTCACAAGGCTCTGTTTACGTTGATGCTGGCAATGAAAATTGATTGTCACCGTCAATTAATTTCTCACGATGAATTCACGGCGTTTGTGAAAGGAGGCGCGTCGCTGGATTTAAACGCAGTGACTCCGAAGCCTTTCAGGTGGATTTTGGATATAACGTGGCTGAACCTGGTGGAGATTAGTAAATTAAAGACTTTCTCTGAAGTGTTGCAAAAGGTACGTGTGTCTGGATACAATATATAATTTTCTTTAAGATCTAGAATTTTGTATTACTATTGCAGTACTCTCTCTTATATTTACTGTGAGATTAGGCATGTACCCAGAAGATGGACGTATACAGGTTAGTAATGATGATGACAATAACTTGATTATAATATCACCTATTTTAGATCTCATCCAACGAGAAAGAGTGGCGAGTTTGGTATGAAAAGGCGAAGCCAGAAGAAGAAACGATTCCCAGTGGTTACAACGACAGCCTCGACGTGTTCCGTAAGCTGCTGCTTATCCGCTCGTGGAGCCCTGATCGAACCCTGTCGCAGGCCAGGAAGTATATTGTCGGTAAGTGGAAGAGGATGGACTGTCTGGCAGATCATTTCACAATTCCATAACCTTTCGCGGACCATAAAAAAAAGCAGTACAATTTGAATCAATGTTGATAAAAATAGGACTTATTTGTGTTGTATTAAAATTGTAATAAATAAAACAAATGCAATTTTTTCATTTAATACTAATATTAGGACAATGAAACGCGAGAAAATACTACAACAGCCCTTGTTTAATGTTTTAAAATATTCCTTTATATAATTATCATGATTGCAAGAAATAAATTTAATTGTATTAAATGTAAACCCTTGCTTTAGTTTGACTTGATACCTTCGGCAACTTTCAATAATGAAGATTTGAGTAAAACCAAAGAGTAAAGTAAATATGTATGGAGTAAAACTAAATTGGGGCTTTTTTGGCAGCTCTCTTGTGTTTATTATCTACGTTGGATTCTAGATTCCCTCGGCCCGGAGTACGGCGAAGGCTGCATACTGAACCTTGAAGCGACCTGGGAAGAATCAGAACCACGTACACCACTTATTTGCATCCTGTCTATTGGCTCTGATCCCTCAGCGCAGATCGCGTCACTAGCCAAGTCTAAGGAAATTCGTAAGAATGTTGCCTTAACTATAATATTCTACAATAAGAAGCATCCAAATCCGGATAAATGAGCTGCTAAAATTATTTTATATTGCATGTGTTGTTAAACGAGTTATCAGTCTTCCATTAATAGACACATTTCGTCTACAAGATTACCTATATAAAACATTTTGCGGTCCTACCTTGCTTATTAAAACAACTCCTCTTCCAGAAATAAAAGCTGTTTCGATGGGTCAGGGTCAAGAAATCGTCGCAAGAAAAATGATATCAGACTCAATGAACGAAGGAGGCTGGGTACTCCTACAAAATATCCACTTGTCCCTTCCTTTCTGTGTAGAAGCCATGGATGCTTTAATAGAAACTGAACATGTACAGGAATCTTTTAGGCTGTGGCTCACAACTGAAGTCCATACGGAGTTCCCGATAGGTCTATTACAAATGGCTATTAAATTCACAAATGAACCTCCTCAAGGCATCAGAGCTAGCATGAAAAGAACTTACCAAAACATCACTCAAGATACATTAGATTACTCATCTTTATCCCAATGGCCACCTCTGCTATACGCTGTAGCTTTCCTACATACTATAGTACAAGAACGACGAAAGTTCGGGCCTTTAGGATGGAATATTCCCTACGAGTTCAATCAAGCCGATTACGCAGCCAGCGTGCAGTTTATACAAAACCATCTCGACGATATCGACCCTAAGAAAGGTATATCTTGGCCAACAATCTGTTACATGCTTGGAGAAGTGCAATATGGCGGTCGTGTGACAGATGACTTCGACAAACGCCTTTTGACAACTTTCACAAACGTGTGGTTCTGTGATGTACTGCTACGACCGGGTTTCGAATTCTATAAGGGTTACAAAGTCCCTCAGACAAGGAATCTCTCCGGTTATGTTGATTATATCAATCAGCTTCCATTGACTGATACTCCCGAAGTATTCGGTCTTCACGGGAACGCTGACATTACGTATCAGATCAATAGTGCTAAAGATATACTGGACACAATATTGAGTGTTCAACCGAAAGAAGGTGGCAGCCAAGGTGGCGAGACAAGAGAAAGTATCGTGTACAGGCTAGCTGAAGACATGTTGGAAAAATTGCCAAAACAATACGTGAGTTTTGAAGTTAGAGAAGCTTTAGTGAAAATGGGAGCTTTTTTGCCAATGAATATCTTTCTAAGGTAAGTTTGAGCCATACAATGTGTTGTCAAGTTATCAGCCAACGTTTTTTTAAAATGTAATAACGCTAAATACTGGTCAACTATAAATTGGTGCTGTTGCGGCAGCAATTTTATGAATGTGTGCAAATGTTTCACTTTCATCTCAGGTCACGCCCCTTGCCCAACTAAGCTTATCTAGCAACCCACATACTTCATTCTCAAACAAATGAAATTAATCCAAGTATAGGACCGATCTTCCCCGCCTTTTTGTGGATGATCCAGGGGTTGATGTGTGGTTAGGTAATTCAATCAGGTCACCTAACCAAGAAACAAAGTGACATCGTCAGGATGTAAACGCGTAAGGTAATTTATTTTCACAACATAAGTAGAGCTAAGCATAGTAATATTTTTCAGACAAGAGATTGACCGCATTCAGCGAGTGATAAAGTCAGTGCAGTCAACACTGTGTAACCTGAAGCTAGCTATCGACGGAACCATAGTGATGAGTCAGGGGCTGCGCGAGAGTCTCGACGCTATGTACGATGCGAGAATACCGCAGAATTGGCTCAAGGTAACTTTATCAAAATTTGTTTAATGTGTCGGCGATTGACGGTCAGTAAGATGAGTCAGAGCACTGACAAGTGAAACAGTCTTTCAAGACCTTTTGCGTAGCACAGGTAGAGGCGTATTTTAATATATGGCGCCCTGGGTCAGTGGGCCTGGGCCGCCCCATGTAATAAACACAATAGTTATTTGTTTTAAGGGGGCAAAGTTGTCGCAACGCGCTAGATTTCACTTCAAGAACCACTCGCTACGCTCGTGGTTCAATTTCGGAATCTTTCGCTTGCTCGGGTATCAATAGTAGCACGAGCGGTTTAACAAACTTTGCGTCCGAGTGAAACAAAAAAAAATTCACCACCAACGCGAAGAAAATACTAACTATGAAAAACCAAAAAAATGAAACCTAATCCAATCCAACTGAACGTAATAAAAAATGTATTATTCAAAATCATCATTTAAAAGTCAATTCTACCAGCTAACATAAGGAAACAACTCAATTGCATCTGATTACTTTGCCCCACATGGGGATAAAAAGCAAATTTTCTCATTAGTTTTTGAACAATCAAGAGGGCCTTTACCAGTTGGTGTGGTGAAAAAGCAGTTATTACCTCGACGCCTTCTGGAAACGTGGAGCCTGCGCCGCCCCGGTCCATGGCCCCCTTGTCCATAGGGTAAATACGCCCCTGAGCGTAGGATAGCGTAGCGTAGCCAGTTACAAATAAAAAGAAAATTTCCTATTTGTATCTGGCTACGCTATTCAAAATTGGCAATTTTACTAATCACATTGCGTGACCATACCAACAAACCTATTATTACCAACACAGTCACCAAATGAGAATTCGAGCTTGGTGAATAATTACCAATTGGAATAGTGAAATAGTTCTCGTTTCATAGCTACAGTGACAAGTTGAGACTAAAGTGGCGGCTCGTAATAGAGCGAGTATCTTACTACAGCTTCATCGTACTTTTTTTGCATTACAGGTATCTTGGGAGTCCGCAACACTAGGTTTCTGGTACACGGAGTTATTAGAGCGAGAGCATCAGTACCGCGTATGGCTGCGTAATGGCCGCCCTACCGCCTTCTGGATGACTGGCTTCTTTAACCCTCAGGGGTTCCTCACCGCCATGAGACAGGTAGAGAACAAATTTTACAAGAACATCTCCACGTTATCGTGGAATTACGACGCCCTTGCGTTCTAACATCGTAACCATATTTATTTTTAGCAACTAGCTACGAAATAGAAACCATAAATTTCGACATTAACCTTTTGAACGCCAAGAAGCGCCAGAGATAACGGTAGGTGTTATGGCGGACGCTGTCAAAATAACCTTTACACTTTTAAGTAAGGTTTATATTAGCTCGTTGCGCCCGGGACGTAGGCGTGTCAGTGACGTTTTCATTTATGACAATGCGTTCCAAAGGTTAACCAGTTACCAATTGGAAATATTTTCACTTACGAAATTGGAATTAAAATTGTCATCTGCAGGTAGTAAAAGTTTTAGTGCGACCTCAAACGCAAAGGTAAAAGCAGTTTTTCCATTTCAAAACGGAATAATCGAAAACTTCATTCGGCAGGAGGTAACCCGAAGTCACAAAGGGTGGGCGCTGGATTCCGTGGTCCTACAAAACCTCATCACCAAGCTGAACCGAGAGGATGTTCACGAGGGCCCAGCCGAAGGCGTTTACGTCTACGGACTGTTTCTTGAAGGTATAATTGATGTTTTAAGACTGACCTTTTGAATGCCAAGAGCATCTGAAGTCGTCGTAACTAGTCGTTCCCACAGTGCCATGGACAACTAACTATATGTGTTATGGTGGATGCTGTCAAAGTAACCTTTACACTTTAAAGTTTACATTTACTCAAGCCCCGAAGCTTGGCGTTTGGGTGATGTTTGTATTTATTATGTAAAGCATTCAAAACGTTCTAGTTTTTTGATTAAATTCCATTCAAATTAGTCAAATAATCAAAATATCTTTAAGTAAAAGCAAGTAAAAGAAACAAACTCAAAATAGCCCCGTATCCTGTCAGCTCTACCTTATCTTCTTATAATTAATAACATATCTTCCAGGTGCATCCTTGGACAGAAAATCGGGGAAGCTAATCGAATCTAAACCCAAAGTCCTGTACGAGCAAATGCCGATCATCTACATCTTCGCCATCAACACAACAGCGGGCAAGGACCCAAGGCTCTACGAGTGCCCCATCTATCGGAAACCCCAACGAACTGATGCAAAATATGTGGGGTCTATAGATTTCGAGACAGATAGCAATCCGAGGCATTGGACGTTGAGGGGTGTGGCGCTGCTGTGCGATATTAAGTGAATTTACAGTGAAACTAGCTTTTTCTTTCGGTTCGTTCATGTGCTGGTAGGTTTACTAGAAATAGAAGAGAATCTACATATTCGCCGTCAACACCACAGCCGGCAAGGACCCAAGGCTTTACCGAGTGCCCCATCTACCGGAATCCCCAACGAACTGATGCGAAATACGTGGGGTCTCGAGACGGCAATCCGAGGAATTGGGCGTTGAGGGGAGTAGCGCTGCTGTGCGATATTAAGTGAATAAAGATGTTTAGTGTGGAACTATTTTGTTTTGGTTCTCATTAGCTATAGCCAAATAATAACAGGATCATGTAAACGGACTACAGGTAAAGGGATTATAGCTGCCTGTAGGTCTATCAATAAATCAACGGTCAAATCCCTTATGACCCTATTTATTCAGGTTTCTCAGGTTTATCTTGATTGCGAGAGTCAGTATTGTTCAGATATATTTAAGCATCCCGGCCGCTCCGACATATCTGATGGCGACAGTATATTAACTCTTTGAACGCATTACGTCATAAACGAAAACGTACACGCCAAGGTCACGGGCACAATCGTGCTAATTCAATTCAATTCTTTGTTACAGATAACAAATGATCCATATTACAATAAAATGATTAAAATAACGATTAATGTAAACCTTACTTGATAGTCTGGAATACGGAAGGTTGAGGTCTCTATAAATCTCCATGTACCAAAAAGGGTCATCAAAAAACCTTAAATAGGTGGCGCTACCAATACCTAGAATACTTGAAACCGAAAATTAACTCCACACTCCATAAAGAAAATCAAATCATAGACAGCGCACTTCACTCCGTCAATAGCGCCTAGGTTCTTAGCTACTCTAGCGCTACTTTGGAGAAATTTGGAACTATTATTTATAGCTAACAGCTGGACACTTCTGCATCAGTTCTACCATAAGCGATGTCACTCTTAATTCTACACTCCATAGTCTGGAAGTTACTTAGCGTACGCCATAACACAGTTGTTCCTAGCACTGTAGGCACTACTAGTTACGACGCCTTCAGGTGTTCTTGGTGTTCAGGGTCAATCAGGGTACTCCTCCGTAAAATCCCCTCTCTTAGTGTGTCACTCTTAATCTTTTTATGCCACTTCGCATCTTGTCACAGAGACAGTAATACGAGTCATGGAACGAAGTGACACAGAAATAAAATTCCTTGACGATACTAGTCTACTGTTACACAGGAATATTAAAATAACAAATCTCGTTTATAAAAATGAGAATAAATGTAATTTATTTCTTCTTTCATATTAAAAATACATGGACATTATAATGCATTATCAGACGCCAGTCAAACATCACCTGTTAAAAGAGATATCTCTAAATCACCCAACGCCACAAGGCAAACTATTTACACCACATGATCGTCAATGGGTATTTTTGTAGGTTTTAGTTTTACATATTTTTTTTAATCTTTCCGTTTCAACTTACCTATCAACTCCCCCATCGCGTCGCGCTAATATATTAACATTAAACAGTAACATAGTTCAAAAGTTCTAGTGATAGAAGTTATATGTCCTTAATGAGTAATGACATTATATGACAAACAAAATTCCACATACCTTCAGCCGATCAATTTGAATTCATGGCAACACAATTTGTTGTTCAAGTACCATTTACTTATATAAGTACATATATATATATATAGGTCATCATCATAACAAGAGAAAGGCCTTTATTTCAAACTGGTTGACCGTAGATACCTCAAATGGAGCAAAATTTATGAGCAATGTTTAGTTGGCGACCGGCCGACCTCTAGAGAGACGCCTAATCGCCACCTCAAATCGTAATGAGGTGGAAAATATTTTGACATGTATTTGTCAAATATATTCTCATGTATGCTCGGAAGATTTGCTCCTCCAACATAACATTTCAGCAAGGACATAAAGACAACTGTTTCAGGGTTTTAAATTTTTTTGTACCAAACATTATTTCTAGTAAGATTTCTAGGTAATTTGCTATTCATAAATTATGAGAATTGTGTTTTAAATTGAAAATTGTTATAGAAAGCATGCAGTTAAAAACAAACTTCAAAAAATGACGTATATACGTTATTAATATCAAGTTCGGGAAAAAAATCTGGCACAATAAAATTGCCCTGACTAGGAGCGCAGAGTTTAGAGGAGTTTCTTAATTTCGTCATAAAGGATCAACACCAACGCGCCTCCCGTGCCTCTAAGGACATTGGAGAACGCGCCTTTGAAGAAGGCCTTGGGACCCTCGGTCTTGAGTATTACGGCCCAACAGTGGGCAGTGCTCTTGTATACGCGCTCGTGCGCCGGCCGACCGGACTGCATCATCATGCGTCTACGCACCGTGTCCAGTGGGTACGAGAGGATACCGGCTACTGTTGTTACAGTCTGAAATAAAACAACAATGCGAATTTTAGGAAAACGCAAGATTATCCGATATCGTCCAAGTTGTATTGCGTTTCGTCGGGTAATACACAAATCTGTTTAGCAATTTTGCTAGGACATCAGTTATCCGCGACTGCGACCAGTGTAACCAGCGTCTCGAAACTTCGGAAATGAAAGCAGGAAATTAAATTCCCGATAGACGCAGTATAAATATGTTTTGAATGTGTTAAAAACGCGACGGTTTAAATGTTGTATTAGCACCGTATGCGTTGAGGGTCTGACACTTTGTGGCCTAAATTGAACACTCAAACTTCAATTGAACACACACACTTCACGCTAATAAGCAGGTATTTGCTAGGAGCCAAAGCCAGGATGACCATCGTATAGTCCAAATAATAGTTACGTGGTTATTTAGTTTATGAATCGAAAGGTACTCTCGAAAATAGAAATAATACATATGTGTATGGAAAATCTAAAATGCTTCCGGTAAATGAATGCCTTTGATTTAATAAAAAGTATTTACGTACCTGTGCAATAAACCAGGATAGAAGGAGCGGTGTATTCTTAGGATCGGGCAGGAGGCCGCGTGCCGTGTCATAAAATCCGAAATATGCGGCTCTGTACAGATAACGTTAAAAAGATACCACATTAAAACTGATCTTAAAAAGCCGAGCCGGAGCTTTGCTTGCCTCCCAAGAATAGGCGTAGTAAGTAATTGTAGTTCTTAGTCCCAGTTCCAGCGTTCATATGATATTACTAGGTAGTAAGTTAAGGGGACGCCTTTGCCCAAATGCCCATTATTGCCCACCAGGAATATAGCCATACTAATACCTCTTAAAGTTAATAAAATATAAACTTCGTTATTAAAATTTACTTTATATCATTCAATATTAACAAATCGCTTTTCGTTGAAGAAAAACGCCTCGAGCAAGCCCGCATGAAATTCAAGAGGTGTACCTATGTGAAGTCCCCAACGCCTTAAGCCAGCGTGGGCCCTGTCTCTCTCGTACATGAGAGGAGGTCTGTGTACGGCCTTGGGTTAGTACGTAAAATCAGCCCAGTGGGTGATTTGATATTTTGTTGGTAATTTTATCACGGAGTTCGTAATTATAAGCAAACGAAGTCGCGCAAATAATATTAAAATATATACAATACCTGTATATAACGATGCCCTGCACGGAGACAATGAATCCTCTGTACAGGCCGAGCGGCCCATCTGATTTCATGGTCTTCATCAGGCAGTCCACGAGGCCGTTGAACTCCTTATCCTTGCCTTTGCCAATATCCGCTCCTAGCCTGGCGGTGAATTGCATAGTTATTTGTTAGAAAATTTGATTCAGACCCTATTGTTAAGTTAAGGGTGATGGCTGAAATAGATCATAACTTTACGAAAGATATAGGATTAAACCAGCATCTTATGAATTCGCGGCAGACGTCATAACCGGGTCATGACAGTACCGGTCGAAATTTCTCGAATATATCGTAAGGCTAAGCGCCTTTAACCATATTTCCAAGGGCGAGTAGTGCATGCTTACACCTCCTATACGGATCCTTTACGGAATTACGGTATGGCGAGGGAGATGGTGGTGTGGTAGTGGTGGCTATTTAATAAAATCATTTGATTTGTTCCCTATATGTTCTACAAACCTAGTTCTAGCGTAATCCAGAGGGTAGACGAAGCACAGAGAAGTCGCGCCGGCGGCGCCTCCCGATGCTAAGTTCCCGGCGAAATGTTTCCAGAAATTCTTGTTCTTGTCTACACCGGCCAAGAACAGGTTCTTGTACCTGTGGAAGATTTCACATGATAATTTTCCCTAGGTTCCATTTATCTCTATACCAAACTTAATCTAAAATCAATAGATTCAATAAATTATCGGCAAATTTTATGAGTAGTGTTTTTTGATTTAGCTTTTGGACATGTTTTAAAACGGTGGAGCTATGGGGGATGATAGACTCGGAAAGACCACAGCTCACAGTGCTACCAGCATTATTTGTAAACATACTTATCCTTAAAGGCGAAGTTGAGCGCCTGCGTCGGGAAGTACCGGATGACGTTGGCGAGGTTCCCACGCCAAAAGGCGGCGAGGCCCTGCTCTTTAGGGATACGGACCATAGCGTCCATTATACCTGCAAAGAGAAATCACATTCACTGCGTGCTGTTAAGGCATTAAGGCAGGTTTTAGTGTCACGCCGAGCGTCGGCACTGACAAACCAATTTTTATAATGTTCTTTAAGAATTTTACAATAAGCGCACTAACGACCGAAAGTATTGATGCATACGCTGCTTGTCACCCATTATATTGTTCGCTGAGTAACATTTTTACAGATTAGGTTAGGTCAGTTGCATTGAGCATGCCATGATGGAATCCTGCGCACGAGCCCTTAGCTGGCATCCCCAAGAAAAGCAAAAACGTTTCCGTCCACAGCAGACCTGACAACGGACAATTTTGCTGAGTTGAAGGCTATTGGGAAAACTTGGAGCGAACTCAAGCTCGAAGCTCAAGATCAATCCAGATGGCGGCGCACTGTAGATGCCTCATCTAGGGGACATAGGACAGTCAAGTAAGTTTGCAATTTAGGATTGAAATAGTAACCTTTGTAACGATCCTTCTCCGCAATCTGCTTGGAGATGTGCTGCACTTGCAACAGAAGCTTTACTCGCTCAATCGGCGCCATGGCAGTCTTTGATACTGCTGCTGATATCCCACCAGCGACGAAGTCCTTAATGAATGCCGCAGTACCATCTTCTTTTTCCTTTTTACCACCTTTACCGTCTTTACCTTTACCTTTATCACCCATGGTGCTTGTATCTATCTAGGACTTTATAGACTAGCCTGAAAGTACGATATTATAATCAAATCAAAGCATAAACTTAATAATATTAATAATCGTTTATTGCACTATGGTAAAAACTTCCCACAGATTAAAGGATAAAACCGGGTCAATAATATAATGGTAGTAGTACGAGTCTACTGTAGTTCCATGAAGCTGATCTATTAAAGTGCATCCACACCGCAGTTAACTTTAGTGGTGCTCCAACTGTGTAGGAGTAAGTAGCTAGGTATAGGTAAGTTACCTAATATTACCGTGTTGCACAGTGTTGTCCAAACGTTAACCATGATAAAATAATCGTGTTGCAAAAGGTTAATTGCAGCGTGGATGCACGTTTAAACGTGAAGCCAAAATCCGTCTAATTATGTGTCGCTCCTTAAGCTGAAAGAGCAATCTCAGTTTTGGTGGATTCAATATAGGAGCCAGGATTCACTAGGCTTTGTACATTTTTATATACATATCGCGTATGTTGAACTATTAGCATATATGAATTAAAATGATTTCCCTATTCTGTACAAGAAAAAGAAGAAGTATTCAAGCATTACTTACAAACTCTTGATTACACTATTCCAATGTTATTTTGATCATCCATCTTCTAGTATTCCAATTCACAACTCTTAACTTAATTTTGCACTTTTCTATTGTAATATTTAAGATAATTTTTGTAACAAATTGACTTTTGATTGACTTTGAGACTTAGTTACAAAAGACGTGCGACTTTCTGTCAAATTTTCTTTCATGTGATTGATTTTTTTTGGGTTTCTTTGAATTTAGAATAATGATGAATAGACAATGATTATGATCCTCATAACGGAATAGAGTAAACCATAGTCATAGCTTAATAAGTAGTAAACACGTTACTTCTTATTTCTCTATGACCATAGCCACAATGTGGCCACAATTCAATAAGAGCATAGCGTAGCTGCGCTTGAAAAAAATCCTGAAATAATTCAAGTAAATTTGCGTTTTCGAATTCCCATTATGTGTTCGATTTTCAACAGCAAAATGATATAATTACGAAGGTTCACGAGTACGTTACGGTTTCATGCCAAGTGCTACGTATAGTACGGATCATATAGGGATTTGTATGCATTCGTACTGCCAAGTTTGTGCAAAGTAAACGTAGTCAGTCGACCCTGTTTTTTTTCTTTTCCTTAATATTAGACCTAACAGTGACATTTACAAGCGAAGGAAATTATAGTCGTTGGAAGTAGCTCTAGCGCCATCTCTTATTCATTACTGATACTGCTACGTGCATTTGTTGTACGAAGGACATTTAGGAGGGAGTCTATGCGAAGCAGTTACAAATTCAATTAGACAGGTGGCGCTAAAGTATAATAATTTCTAGTATGGAGTACTTTTGCTGCGGAATTATTATATTATAATTATTGAGCTCTAAACTTTTAAGGTAGATTGCGCCGACCGACCAATCACGTCTTTAATATATGTACGGAAATATAAAAACTACAGATTTGTTATTTGAGGAGTTTCAAAAAAAAAATCTAATAAATGATGGTTGACAAAATTATCTACCCGTATAGAAGGTAGGGTAGGAAACCCTAACTTCATCGTTGGTGCCCAACTTCGCCCAAGTAAAGTATTAAGACGAAAGTTTTCCATACGAACTTAGTTACGCTCTCATTTTAAAACGACTCGACAGATCGCTCTGAAACTTTGTACTTACAATAGGATCAGGTATAGGCCGTGCGCGTTGGAGGGTCTGCCATCTTGTGGCCTGAATCGGAACTATAAACATGCACGTGTACACGTCACGTGTTTTCTTGTGCATAGTAGGTTCTGCCATCTTGCGGGCTGCATCGGAACAAAAAACATCACATTTACCTACGCCTCGCGCCAAAAATCTGACGGCTCCTGTGCTGCCTCCTACAATTCATGCACGCTCCCTATATCTTGGCTGTAAATAGTTCATGTAGTCTCAGATACCATAGATAAAAAAGAAAATTTATGATTGTAATACAAAACATTTTTTTTCCTCTATTTCGTTTGTTTTATAACTTGGAACAATATAAATTAATTTCACTCCTAGATATACCTCATGTCATTGTATACGCAAAGTTATATGTATTACATTCCAACTCGTAGTTATATAATGAAAACGAAACTCCGTTTGTATGGGAAGGTGAAATATGGCCGAGCTTGCCAGGGACTCTTAATATAATAATTTTACCACGCAATAAATGTCCATTGAATTCACAATAAACATAGCTACGTAAAAAATGTTTTAAGGTAAATAAATAAAAATACTATAAAATTTCGGGAACAAGAAAAATCTATATTTTATATACATTTATTAATGATAACAACAACTAGAATATTAATAACAAACAACAGCGAGTAAGTACACGTGGTTCATTTAAACAGTTTAAAAATATATACACCTTGTTTTGTTAAAATAACTGGTACCTAGTACACTTTATTTTATAAATAATAATAATTTATAACTTAATCTTAATCTAAATAATAAAATTAAGGGTAACATTAAATTTTTAGGTAACAACGAATAAAAAACAAATTTTATATTTTTACTTTTCACATAACCAGCTTTTGTACTTATTTAAATAATTCACGATTCATTAAATGTAACAAAATACTATTAAATTTTCCTTAATCTGTTAAAAGCTACCCACAATCAGTTTAAATTATGCTTTCATCAAATTTGGCGAACCAGAGTAGTAATTAACTAAATATTTAAAATTAAAAACTGTCTAGTACTTTAATGATTTTGATCGATTTTTAAATTAATCAAAAAATACCCAACAGGAGAGCGTCAAACAAAAAAAAATCGTGTTTCGTGTACTTTCAAAACCAAAAATTGCATTTTATTAATTTCAGTGGTTGTACACTTTACTTTTTGTTTGTCATTCATTCATCGCTACTTCTGTTCTACTCATTTCCTCAAAGGTTAACTGGAAGAGATCTCATACAGGGATGAGTTCACTTTTGTTGTAAGTATTTAATTTACTCTGTAACTGTGTTTTCGTGTTTTTATTTCAATGTACAATATAGTATATACTTACATACATACATACTTTCATAGATAATTTTAATATTGCCATAGGCTGAGTTCAAATATAGAGTACTAATCTCCATAATCCATAATAAATGAATGCCTGTGAAGAGTAAATGTAATAGTACATTACTATAGAGGCCGGGAATCGTAGGGTTGCAGGCCAAGTAGATATAGACGGCGGAGCGTAGCGAAGCCGGATAGAGATACGCGGCCAGCAACCCCGTTTCTCGCCGAGATTTGTATAGTGCTTTTCTCAAACTTGCAATTAAAACAAAAAATGTAGACAATTTGTTTTGTGGCGACCTACTCGGCTCGCCACTCTACCAACGGTGCCCTACGCGCGTAAGTCCGCGCGCCTGCGCGATGCGCCACTGCCGTTGCTTAGCAACGAATATGCACAACAACGGTGATTTGTTGTGCATATTCATTGCTAAGCAACGGTAGCGTACCTATATTTGTTGATCTTTGAATGCCAAGACGTTGTGTCACAATTTGACGTTAAAAAACAAAAAAAGGTTGCTTTAGTCCTAGGTGTGTAACGCAGTATGAAATTCCTTTACATAGGTATCATCTTCACTCATCGCACCTGATATGTAGTATTTCCGGACCTAATTTGACGTAAGTCATGTCATCATTTCATAGCAAGTTTGAAAAAGTATTTTTATTAAAAATAGTTTTTTTTTAACGCCCTAACTACCCATTATTGGAGAAATAAATATAAAATAATAAAAATAAAACATTAATTTAATACTTTCTACTCGGTGATCGGAAGGGAGGGAAACTTTCCCTAATGTTTTATTCTGATTATTTTCTCCAAAAATGGGAAGTCGATAAAAATATCAATTTATAATAAATAAAAAATATACAAAGTTGTTTTTTTATGTGCGCATTTAATAATTTAAAGTTTAACTATTTATCAGTTAACTTTTAGGCATTACTAAGAATTACTAGGATTTTAGCGTAGGCAACGTAATAAATATAAAATGAACCGGACAAGAGCATGTCGGGCCATGCTCAGAGTAGGGTTCCGTAGTTACTCTTCCGCCACAATAAGATAAACTGGAGATTAAAGTATAGTAGATTGTTAACCAAGGGAAGGACTGTGGATGTAAGTCTTTTTACTATGAAGGGGAAACTTTTGCGATAACTCAAAAACAGTTAAACTGATCATGTCCGCTACAGTTTTTTTCTTTCGGAGTGATTATCTCCGAATACATTCACTTAATCCAAAAATGTTTGTTGAAGACCCCTATTAGTTTTGAAAGACCTTTCCAACGATATCCCACACTGTAGGGTTGAAGCAAAAATAAAAATTTATATTTTATTGTACGACTTTGTTGGCTTTATTGATTTATATATCCATGCCAAATTTCAGCTTTCTAGCACTAACGACCACGGAGCAAGGCCTCCGAAAGATAAACAGACAGACAGACGGACATGGCGAAACTATAAGGGTTCCTAGTTGACTACGGAACCCTAAAAATAGGACGCGTAACGATGTTTTTTATGCAAAAAAAAGATAAGATAGAAAGTAGGGAAGACGACAGTAAGTGCACCAAAAAAGTGAAATATTTGTGGTATTAAGACGGTTTTAGTGGCACTGTTACACTTTGTCGTTGGAACGTCTGTGCAAACTTAGCTTTGAAGGAGTATATTTTGGCGAATTGATCGGTTTTGTGGCATTTTTGAATTGTTGTAGTGACTTCTCATTTATCGACTTCCGATATACATATACATATTTCGATACAACATATAACACACCATATTAAAGAAAACGGTAGAGGTAAACAGCAGGCATTCTTTTCGCTAAAGAGCGATCTCTTCCAGGTAACTTTTGACTAGTTGAAAATGCGAAATAGAGATACCTATGCAATAAAAATGATGAAAACTTAATCGTTAATAATTTCACATTTAATTACTTCAGTTCAGTGTTTTTACATTTTCATGAGCAAAATCTGTTTTATGGCTAACAAGTGTTTTATTAGTATCTATAAAGTGGCTGATAGACGGGCGAGTAAGTTCGCGAACTTATGGCTCGACGACTTTTTTCGCTTGTAAAGTACGCGTACTTAGGCTGACACACGAGCGAAAAAGGTCGTTGAGCTGTAAGTTCGCGAACTTACTCGCACGTCTATCCGGGACTTAAGAAATGAATAGTCATATCACTGGGACAATTCTAAAATGCCACGAAAATTCCGGCCTCTGGTCTCATGTAATAATAGTTATAAAGCGGTAAATAACTGTGTTTGGGCAAGGAATAATCAAAAAATCATAAATGATTAAGATTGCATAAATCTAAGAAAAAAAAAACGTGCCCCCGATTTTGTACGGTGTCATATGTTTTGCGGTAACTGATCTGTCAAACGTTGACAGTGTTACCCAGAGCATCCTTGCTAGAGTTTCACACTGATACATTCGCTAGCAACTGCGTAAACCAACTCACAATGTATCTCCCTCGTACTAAAATTGGTGGAAGCGAGATGCACTGTGTTTGACTTGACGCAGTCGCTAGCGTTTAAGGCCGCGTAAAACTCATGGTGAGGGTAATTGCGTAAGCGCTGACCGCCATAAAGTACCCTTATCCGTGGAACGTCACAATGTTTTAATAAAGCTTATAGACGTTACCTTACTTGCTGTTTTTCAGTTTTTTTTTTTACTAAGAATGTGGCAGGGCTCAACTGACACATTTTAGTGATCATTTTAGGTCAACTGTCCGAAGAGCAGCAAAGGTTGGTAACATCTTATTTATTATTAAGTTATTATTTACAAAACACATTTTACACTAGTTATTTTGAAAGAATTATTTTATTTATACAGGTAATTAATTTACTATAGCACCTTCGTATCAAAATTGCAAAAAGGGTATATTTACATTTTTATATTATTATTTATTAGTGTATCTAAAATATAACTTTCTATACATACAAGCAAAGATTCATCGATTGTATAAGATGTGTAAAGTTTAAGAAATAATAATGCTCCCTAGTTTGCACCTGAACTAGATGGCACTTTTAATAATGTACATACAGCTGCAGAGAGAGGTGACCCCCCCCCTATTACAATCAGTCTATCCAGGGGGTACACCTCTCTCTGCAGCTGACTGCACGTGAATGTAAAGCGTCATTTATTTCAGCTGCCAAATTCAAAACACGATTTTCTCTTAGATTTTAAACCTCTTCTACTATTAATGACTCTCTGCTTACCCAAATGGACGGAAGATAACGATTTTGTTTATATATATTTAAAATGGTAATTTTACTAACCGCCCGATTCGAACGATGCTTCTAAGAAGTCTCAGCAACACGATACCGATCGGTTAGTATAAAAAGTGTCGTTTTGTTATTTATTATTATTATTTGTATGTCTTTTCCATATCTCGGGACTATGGGGTCCCGGACCTTTGGGAAGTGTGCGTAGGACCGAAGCCAACAACGCAGAGGCTCTTTAAAACAATTTAATATAAAATCAAGGGATACACGTGGCGGGTACCATCCCCGAGCGTACAATATGATACATCCGGAGATGGTCCCCGGCAGGTGCAAAGACTATTGAAGTGCGATGGGATCTAAAGTCATAAGGCTATTAATTTGCAAGTTGGATGGACTGGATAATGGGCTATGGGATGAGACTAGCGGACACCTGCCATGACAATCAGTCTCGAAATTGTGAAAGACAGGTGGTGACTTGCCAACTCATTAAGTGGGCCCCACAACGGCCGCACGCACAGTGCGACAATAGGGTAACACTTTGGAGCGGCTGTGAGGTTGTCGAGAGGTGAGGCTGCGGAAGCCAGATCCCGGTAATCCGTTCAACAAGCCGCCGGCGTTGACATTTTACACTTCCAACCTGGAGCATAGGTCCCGCTCTTGCGACTCCACTCTGGCCGGCCAGTGAAGGCAAGCACAGAACAGAGGGCTAGATGAAAGTGCCCTCAGGAATAGGGGTCCGCGGTGTCGCCACTCACCGTCAGCTCGCCACAAGCTGCCCCCGCGGGCTTATTATTATTTTCTTTTATTATTTCGTTGTGCTCTGAAAACCAATCATTAGTAGAGAGTTATTCAAGAAATTATTGTTTTGATGTCAAAGTTTACGTTCGAACTGGCCTCTTGGCCTCACGGACAGAAGATAGAAATATTTAAGAAAATTATTTATTTGATGTCTTCCCTAATTCTATTGACATTGTTGTGTTGTGTCATCTGTTTGATTTTCTGTTTATGAAGTGTAAAAAAGCATTTGTATTGTATTGTATTTGTATACTGCTTCCTGTATTTAAATATAAAAAAGCAAAACCTGTTGGGTACGTTTTAATTTTTTCATGTATATTCATAGATATAGTTATCAAAATAATGATTAAAAAATTAATTCTCATTATTTTGTATGTGGGTAGTTTTTTACAATGTAATTTTGACAAAGATTATAATGTTTTCTCGCCTCCTTGGTGATCACGAATGAAAATTTAGTACAGACACCTGTAATAATATGTATGTTATTTGTAGAACCATAAAAGCGTGTCAGATATTTTTGCAGCCTTCGAAGAGTAACATATTATTGCAGGTGACTGTACTATTATATCCTCTAGCAGCCCACCGCAAAAACGTTGGGTCATTCTCAAATTATATGACTGCAGTCAGTCTCAACTCCGTCAAACTTTTCGTACATTTAGTACGTATGGTTTGACGGTGTTTAGCCGCAGACTTATTCTGGAGAATGATCCAGTTATTGGCAGTCAAATATGAACCAATGGTATTAAAAAAAAAATCTAATCGACCGAAACAAAACAAAAGCAACTGTGTTCGATGCACAGGCCAGGATGCAAGCATTATTTAAGGTGAATATGGTTAAGACCGTCTATAGGAGAAGACCGTCTACAAGCTTTTTCGTCGCTTTAACTTTTGCGTTTGTTTACAAACTCCACGTTCAGGGAGTCAGTAGAGCAGAACAAGTGAAGGCCTTCCTTTCTTATAATTACGAGAGTTGTTGTCCCAAGACGGTCTTCTCAGATATAAATTGTATATGTCAATCTTCTCCACATTAACCTTAGGCTTAGATTTCAAAATTACGCAGAAATATGACGACCCCAGTAGAGCTAAGATGGTCGGCTCTTTATCATATGTCACCATGCCTGTCACGTTCTAACAAGTATGTAAGTGCGAAAGTGACAGGCATAGTGACAAGCGATAAAAAGGGAACCATGGTGCCACTGTGGTGCCACTGGTAACAGGTATCACAATAAAGGACTTTTACGAATTGCTTTGGCTACTAATGACACAGATAGTTGAATACATAGAAAAATAACATTAATATACTAATTGCTAATACCGGAAGTCCCTTTCAGAGCGCCCACCGGATATCACTACATGTACTCACTAATATGTCTTTGTATTGTTCTTATAAAGCCTAAAAAACGACGCTTTGGCATTATTCCATCAGTTATGGAAATAAATCAATTAAATTAGTTAATATGTGACAAATTTCATTAACAAAGAATTTCAAAAACCTTTAAGAGTATCACGAACCCGGTATAATTTATGTTATTTTTACTCAGAATCTCGAGCTATTTCGATCCTAATAGAAGAAAAGAAGGGTCCGTAGATTTTTACTGCAATTCTGTTGCTATTTTTCAAGCAGGCAGTCCAACGCAATCAAAATATTCGTACCGTAGTTGCGACCAATCGCGAGCCTGATGCGAACTCGTCAACCAATTGCGTTGTAGCATTCCACCGAGGCACATCAATCGAGAATGTTCGATCGGATTTATATTATGAACGGGTCTATCCTTCTTTTTGAAATGTTTGTTTAATTCAATGTAGGAGTTTAGGACAATTTGCATAATATTTATTTCACGGGAATACCTTTGGAATAAGCCCAAAACAATTTAAAATAATACTTAAACTACTCTAACATAATTACAACAGTGTATAGCGATAAACCTGTCTTTATGGCAACATCTACTAAAATATATATCATTCAAACATAACGAGTTATACTCATTTTTGTGTAAAATGAAAATGATGTCTTAAACCTCAATGAGTATTACCTCATTTTTGAGGAAGAGCTATTCCTATGAAACACAGTAACTTACATACTTAGTATCACACTCATTCAGTTCCTGCAGTGCGCTCTAGGGGCCTACCGCGAAAACCGAAATTCGCAAATTGCGGGGAAGTTTCTTTTTTATTCTCATTAAGACGTAATTAGAGTGACAGAGAAAAATGCCCGCAATTGATGAATTTCGATTTTCGCGGTTATACCCCTGGGTCCATCTCTCGAACGGTATTGGTCTAATATTAAGTATCTATTAGTCCACTAACTGGGTTTCCATGATAACACACTAATAACTTTAGCCTAATATGTTCGAGAAATGGGCCCCTGCTACTAAAACCTAATATTACATTCAGTATATACAGTAGAAATTGTAAGAAGGTACTATTTAGAAAAAAATCTAATACTTTCCTTGTTTGAAAACGCTCAATTGATATCCCTAAAAGAGTGGATTAAATAGAAAATAGATGTTAAAATTTAAGCGTAATTTATTCTATTTTAGTGATAGGCAGAGGGAACTAACGCAAAATATAATTGCAGTGTATATATCGAATTTTTACAAATTTATATTAAGGGCAAATGAATTGCCACGGAAAAATTCACAGGGAAACTAAACTATACAAGTATTTGCAAGGGCGGAACCCAACCAAAATTTTAAAACTTATAGTTGGCTTACTAAGAAAAATCACAAAATCATGTCTAATTTTCATTTATATATCGTTGCTATGCACATGCACACCATGGAGGTGTAATTTTAGGAAAATGCTAATGATAGCCGAGGGACTTTGCAAAAGAAGTGTTAAAAGGTAAAAAAACCGCGTGGCCTGGCAAGTTATTTACACGCGGCGTGTTGAAGGATGCAACAAATTAAGTCTTAAAGATCCAACCATCATCAAGCTTATATATAGGTCAGCAAGGTTTAAACATAAGTAGGCTAGGTTAAAGATCGCAGTATACAGGGAGCCTTAATGTTGTATAATTGACTAATTGCTCTATTTCTGTACAGTCTTTGATATATAGGGGGAGTCTGGGAGATATGACCAGGTGGGAGAGTTGAACCACGACAAATATTTCAATTCAAATTTCGCGCCACCGACGCCGTTGACAGCTCATGTCGTACTTTAACAGAAGGCGCAACTTTTGGCGACGCCATATTGGCCGCTATTAGTCTGGTTTGGAAATGACTGGAGTAAACGTGGTTTCGCTGTCGCGAAGTGAAAAAAATTACAATTTTATATTTTTACACTATTTTGAAAATTAAACAGGTGAGTAGTATTATTTTATCTTATTGTACTTGTTGGTTAATGTAGTTTTACTAACAGTGATCATTTGTAATGTTTATTGTAAGAGTATAAAGAAAACATAATCTATATAAAGTAAAGGGGGGTGCGGGAGAGTTGAGCCGCATGGTGGTAGGGAGATATGATCAGTGGTTCAATTCTCCCACACTGTGCTTAAATAAGGGTTTCCTTTATTTTTATGCAGGCCAAACGTCAAAGGAGGTAAGAGGAAGGTGTTGCAAGATAGCGACAAGAGAAAAAAATCCAAAAATAAAATAAAAAACAAGTGTTGTGTTCCTACCGGTGAGTAAGGTCGCCAGAGCTCAACGAGGGTACGGAGTGCGGAGTGTTAGGGTCGGCAACGCGCATAAAACACCTCTAGAGTTGCAGGCGTCCATAGGCTACGGTCACTGCTTACTATCAGACGGGCCGTATGCTTGTTTGCCACCGACGTAGGTTGCATAAAAAGTGTTCGACTGTGTGGTTCCTGCAAAGGATAGGTATATTCACGAAGTTTGCGATGGGTTAACTGGCAAAGATGTGGACAACTTTATTTGACATGAAGAATTATGTTATGTAAAATGAAAAGGACCTTGCATGTGCCTTTGATAATTTGTTGACTGAATTGATCTCATAGAAATAATTCATAATAATAATAATTTAAAGATAATTGATCTCTTGAATTTCATTTAATGTTGCCGATTTAAAATTTTATAAAGTTTATTAAATTTTAATATTTTGTTTTATGGGTAAAAATACTTTGTTACAACTACTTTCCTTTTTTAATAAATATATTGGATTAAACAGCAGTTTTTTCACTGTTTTTCCTACCTAACATATGTATAGTCATATCTCCCACACCCCCTGGTCAACTCTCCCATAGGTTGGGGAGACTTGAGCCAATACCCCGTTTATGAAAAATATTTTTGCAGAACTTAAATTTTGTACTTTATCAGCACTTTGCTATGCTCTAAAGATACCTATTTAGATATGTCATCTATACACGAAATATCGAGTTGCTAACACTTACGGATAAACCTCTAGTGGCTTCTGAGTAAAAAGAGGTTCAAGTCTCCCGGACTCCCCCTAGGTAGTAGTAAAAATACTTAGTCAGATAATTGATGAGTATAATTATTTGGAATTACAGAACTGTAGTCACAGGCACCCCGTATAGCACCTAACTTAAGGGACGCTGCTTCCCATCCCTTGGTGCTTTTGGACGTAGTTTAAGGACATGCCCGGGTCCATTTTTCAAGCATATTGTATGTCTGATTTGCGAAAAGTTTCAAAAATTTGAAAAAATCTCGGAAGTTTTAGGAAAATTCTCTAGAAAATGAAGGAAACTTATTTTATTAAAAACGGAAAATTTCGATCTCGAAAAATATGAGAAGTCACAATTTTTTTTCAATTTGGTAACTTTCCGACCGCACGTCAGGACCCTAGCCAAGATAACAATCGATTGTAAAAAACGAAACGAAACGTTATCTGTCTCTTTATCGCACTAATAAGGAAGAGTGATACTGAACCGCTTTTATCTCAGCGCTTTCCCTGTTGCATTCTAAAGGAGCCCTGTCTCCATTTGGCCCTAGTATTCTTGAAAGCGACTGCCAGACACACATGCTATGCGGATCCCTTTGTTTGGCTTAATTATTGAAAGTCATAATGCACTGATAGTCATATTATCATTAGTCATAACTCTGAAACCGTTAACTTTTCAGGTATTTCCTTATGTTATCCTATAGATAGGTTAGGTTAGGTTTGTTTTATGACAATCCTGAGAAGTTACGCGTTTCTGAGAAAAACTAAATTATATTTAACGAACATGCGGACAAAAAATACATTACGACTTAAAACTCTATGGGAAACGATAGAGACCCCATGCTATGATATGACTGTGCGTTTTTCGAGAAATTTCCTGCCTCGTACAGCTAAACCGTGAAACAAACTGTCGCCAGCGGTATTTCCGACCTTCAAACCTTCAAGATATGCGTACTCCATCTTAAAGGCCGGCAACACACTCGCTACCCTTCTGGTGTTGTCGCATCCATTGGCAATAATTGCTTACCATCAGGCAATTCGTACCTATGCTCATTTCCCTCCAATATTACCTATATAAAAAATATATGCTCCATAGAGAGGTAAAAGTAAGGCCTTATTGAGACTAGTTATATTTTCTCAGGTAAGGTAAGAGCAATGCCTGTATCTTGGAAGAAGTAAGGTGACTAAATGGTCATATATACAAATGTACCTAATTTTGTTAAGTTTTCGATTTGATCCACATTTCCAGGGACACCCTGTATCTACAAACATGATTTAGTGGGCGTTTTGATATGTCGTCGTTGCTTTTTTTACACGTTTTATTACGTAAGAAAAAATGATATGTATAGCCTGCCCAGTAATATAAGATCACGCGCCATATTGCGGAATTTCTAAGAACTAAACTTTTTATTCTAAACTGAACTGTCACCCTATACATGAGAATAACAGCGCCCTCTTGACAATGATCATATATTTCTGGTCGGGCCTTAACATAAAATGTGCCTACTTTGCTCCAGAATATATACCAAAATTTTAAATTCAAGATATTTTTTAAAATTATTATAACGCGGTAACACTTAAATAGGGTTAAAAATTCTCGAAAAAATCAAATTGATAGTTTCAGGACGTTTTAAAATTTTCGTTATTTTCCGTTTTTTTGGGAAAAATTACCAGCATTTGGATAACAAAGATCACGACTATGTAAGCAGGTGTAGATATTTAGAAAATGGATTAAATATGAATGGAAAAATTTACAAGATCTTTTCAAATGGCGTTTTTTCCCCGTTTATTTCCGATTTTTTCGTTTTTATCGGAATAATATAGATACTAAATGACATTGTAGTAACAATTTTGGAGCAGAATTACCCAGTGGGGAGCAAAGTAGGCACATTTCATGGTATTGTAAAAACAGGATGTTAATTTTACCCAAAGTAAACTAATTCATTGGTTTGGTAAAGAGAAAAAGCAAGCTCGGAATACCCCGTAGTGTTTCTTCGTTAGTTACTAGGTACATACAAAGGTATTTATAAGCTCTTTTTATGACCCTCAAAGTGAACCCTACAAATGGGGACAAATAGTATCTTAGCAAAGATGAATCCATACAGTCACAGTCATAAGGATAATAATATTTGTCCTCTATTATCTAAACTAAATAATACCAACTTGTTCATGGCCACGAATGTATGATGTACAAAAATGTGTATACATCAAATAACATTGAATTTACTGACAAATACTGGGATCTACGTATATTTTATACACATTTTGACTCTCTCGTAAACTCCATGACCCTTAAGCTTAGAGTCTGTGCGGAAAGAGAAGACTCGTGGTATGTATGGGGCCCAATATATTCCACGACTATGTATGTATCTTTCCAAACAGACTCTTTTCTAAAAATATAATTTCAAAATAAATATTTAAGAATCAGTGCGTCCCTTTTGCACACATTTGTCTTAGAGCGCGCGCATACATTTAATTTGAATTTTGATGTAATTTTGACACATTTGCACAATTATTTCTAATTGGCGAATCAACTGTTAGACCGATACCGATACTTTGCCGATACTGATCTAAAGACATGTCCACGAGATTTAAACTTCAATCCAAAAATTCACTTATAAATAATCTATTACTTTTATATCATCTTATGTTATACGTTAAAACAAACGAATTATCCTGTGATAGACCTAAAATTGCTTGGTAACGTCAGAAACGTGAAAAGTGTCGGTCTAAAAGTTGATTCGACCATAAGCCATTGCATGGCTTACGTGAATAACAATAATACTTTCTAGATGAATCCTAAAATAAAACAACAATACTAAAATATATTTTTCCTTACTTTCTCTACTATAAATATAAGTACAGAGTAAGTACATTAGAGGCCGTTATTACAAAACATAATTTGAACTAATAAACTTATTACAGAAATCATAATGATTTAAAATAATTTAATCGACATTATCTGCACTCATGATCGCAGCCGTCGCTATATGAGGAACACTGGTTCTCGACTCACCTTTAAAGTTGCCGTGCAAGAAAAACTAGTGAATATTTCTGTAATCCATTAAGGATGACAATAGAATGTTTAACGTATTCCCATACGTATGTAGCCGGCTACACTCAATGATTTGTCATCCTTGTGCACAGACTAGCTCAACTACTAGACCGAGCACAGGTTGGATTGGGCTTGACCAAATGTTAACGGCCTTGATTTGCCGCTGGCCGAGCCGCGCGCCGGTTGCGTCCAGTCCGCGGTCTAACACAATCGAAGTCACCACACATTAAGCGCTCCCGTACTTTTTAGTATGAGGGCGCGGCCGCTTCAGTTAGGGCCAATTACGACCAGTACTTATTATTATTTACAAAAATCAAGCTTCAAACGAGTAACAGGGCTGTTATAGTATAAAATGGTATAGAATACAACACAGTTGAGTTGTTCAAACCGTAGTATTTTACAAGTATGTACATTTGCACATATGTGCTCGTGCTCTTCGTAAACGCTTCATAATGCGGTGCTTGTGTAGGCTGTATCCCTGTGATATTGCTATAAATACCGAGAAGAAATCAGAAAGTAAAGAGCGCTAGCCGCGTATGGTATGACAGCCTCATGTCTGCAGCCAAGGATACACTATGGGATAATGGGACATGTCGGGTGAAGTGGCGCAATGTAGCCGGACTTCGCTAGACATGTCTGGCAACAGCGCGCGACACATATCGACACATGCCAGGCAAAGTTTCGCGAATACCCACGACTCAAGAAAAACTCAAATATCAAGCGAATCCATCGACTTGGCTTGACTTGTCGCTGACACATATCGCCGCTTATATGTCCGTAATAAGGAGCAATCCGCGGGCCTGACCCGCATGATTTTTGGTCTTATAGCCTACTTTTAGGCTAATTAATCCATGAGTCGCTGTTTCATGGAAAAGAAACTCTTATACCTAAAATCTCCGTAAATTGGCGTTTGCATATAACGTACAGAAGATACATTAGCAAATTGCGGACAGTTTCAAAAACTATATACTACTTATATATCATAGGAAATTAAGGAAACCGAAAATTTCCGCATGCAAAAATATGAGATAAAAAGCTTTCCGAGGGCACATCAGTTCATATGTAGTCCAAAATTGTTTTTCATCGTATTTTGTCGGAAACGTTCGTATTTGTCATGCTGCTTCTGTCAATGTCAGTACTTTTTGTACCGAGACTGACTGAAATAGTAAGACACCTTCGTACGTTTAATACGTAATAATGCACTCTCGTATTCCGGGGAATGTCCAGTCCACTTAAAACGATTCTTGTCTTGGCAGATATGTAAAAGAAATCATAAGAGCGTTTAACAGGAGAACTCTCACGTTTACGGCAATGGTGCCTCTTGGTAGAAATCTGGTTCATCGTCGTCTGTTTCTTTCTGCACTCCGTCCAGCTGAAACAACAGGTTTTTTTAAAGAATGAAAGTATTGAAGTCTGTCTGCATTAAAAACGCTTCTACTATTTCTTAAATACCAAGAAGCCGATGAAGAAGATGTTTTAAATTGTTGGCAAGCATTTGCAAGCAAGCAAAGACTTGATGGTGAGGCATTCAGTATCGGACAATTCTCAATAGTACGGTATTGATATCCGATATTGGTCCTCAATATCGGAATCCCAGAACTAATTCCGGAATTCCGATGTTAGTACCTACTTTTCACTTATATTGCACTATAGTAAAGAAAAATCAAACCGATATTTCGTGTTTCCAGAATTTTGGTATTCATATCCTACTTGACTGAACTTACCGCGCGGAGCTGAAGTGGCGTGAACACGTAGGCCAGCGACATGCGCAACGGTACCATCATCACCAGGAAAAATGGCAGGGCTAGCGAGAATCGCGAGGACTTGACGGTGAACAGGACTATGATGCCGGTCAGCTGCACCAGCGTGAACATGTGCATCTTCCACGTTGGTACCTAAAACGTAACATACATTAGCATAACCCGGTTTATCGAGGTCAACTATATACCAGTGCATTATTTATTTGTAAATAAGAATAGAGCAAGATTTGATCTTAAAATAATAAAGAAAGAATCCTCGTATTCAGCATGCAAGCAGGCGTACATCGACTCAAGTGTTATTCATAACACCAGAACAAGGAGGAGTTTTGGTCGAAGAGTGTCAAGTTCTGGCGGTTCCGCGACCGGTTCCCAGCACCCTGACACTGCTGGGTTGCGTAATCGCAACCATGATGTGTTTTGTAGTTTTTAGTTTTAAAATATATTGGTTTGTAATATATATAGTTTATACTGACCCTTCTCACGTAGGGCACTTGCGCATGGTGCTTCACCGGCTTCAGCATCAGTATACAGCGGTCCCAGAACTGTATGCCTCCCAGCGCTGAGATGCCCATGTACAGGAACACCCCAAATAACACAGCCATCGGCACGAGGGTCAGAAGACGGGAGGCCAACACCGATAGACCCACGAGGAAGGATACCAGTAGACCAGTCAGTCGTTGCTCTGAAAATTCGGTTATTGTTAGAAAAATACTCCTTTAACCAACAGAGACATCAATAGATGCGCGTGGCTACAGGTCACAGCCCAATATTAACCTTCGTGCACTCTGACAAGGCTCATGATAACGCGCAGCACACGAATTGCGTGGCGTTCAAAGGGATACGAGGGTGAGCAGATTGGTGGAAAATACCGATAGATCTGTGTCTTTAATTTGAAAACAAGGTAGTACTGGCTGGTAGGACAACTAGAAACAGGCCTGTGAGTTCTGAAAACGAGGGTTTCGTTTGATGTGTCAGATGTTTGTCAATGTTTCAAGTACATTGAACAAATTTCACAGCATTCTGGCTGCAATCACTTAGTAAAGGTTTATTTTTTCGGTGAAATGTGTTAAATCACACACACACATATACACTACTTCAAGTACAGAACACGCGTATATTACTTGGAATAAATGATGTTTACTGGTTACCATACCTTTAACCTCAACGATATACGGCTTGTCACCAGGCGCGTGCGTGGTGGACATGACAGTGAGCGCCGACACATGCGACACCGATCGCACGGTCGCCACGCACTGCCACGGCGCGCCGAACATGCCGCAAATGCAATTCACGAACGACATGATCACGATGTCCATGTGGAAGCCGCTGCCTTTCTTCAGATGACGCTCGGGCTTGTCGATGATTAACCTGAGAGAATGAGGGATATAGATGGAGGTCCGCTTGAGGGGCTTCTCCGAAAAGACGGGGTTTCGGAGCTAAGATGATATTTATTAAGACGGTAAGGCTGCTTACAAAATAGAACATTTTCAAGGGAATGTATTGCTAATTTGGACTAAGCAAATATTTAAAGAGTAGTTTACTAAATACTATTTTCGCTGTGCTTAAGCTTGTAATAAAGAAATCGCTTTGCATATTACTTTAAAATAAACCTGTATAGATTATCCATGAAAACATAATCACGAGTACTCATGATGTTATTTACATAAAACCACACGTAATCTGCATATACATTTTGAATTGACTAATTGCATTATCTGTTTACTGCAATGTTTTCTATGTGACTAACAAAACTATATTTTTAGTACACATTTATACGGATAGACAGTATTTGCAGACATCTAATGCGATTATCACCACTACAAGTGAAATCATAAATCGCTGGAAATGAAATATTTCGGACCCTTACAAGTTTACACACTATATGAATTAATGATAGTCCTTGCAGTGACTTCACTTGTTTGATGACACACACAAACACGGACACAATAAATATACAGTCGCGTCAGCTTCTTACTCTGCGATATGCGTCTCCATAAAGACGATGATGTAGACCATGAGAGCAGGTAGCGCCATAGCGAACGCGGCCCAGGCGGGAATAGTCGCCAGCCCAGGAGTCATCATCACCAGCCAAGGTCGGGGAGACGTGGGGTGCAGACCCTCGGGAACACGCAATGTGTCTGTGTAGACAGGAACAGCAGATGCCAGACCCACCATCAGGACTATAGCGATTGGGACTCCAAAGTCACCTAACGCGCGCCGCGCCTGTCAAAGTAGGAGAAAAAGAAAGATTTTAGTAACTAGAGAGGTTACACCAACAATTTTTGAAGCTCTGAATTTTGTTCTTCCGGTTTTCCTGTTTTGCCGGCTTTAATATCTTTGTAACAAACGCAGCCAAGTATAATTACCATCATTTATTAATTCGACGATCATATGATATTATGACCTGATCACGTGATCAAGCCTACATTGTATTAATAAGTATGGTCACTTCAAGGTCAGAAAATATTTCCAAGTAGTAGCAAAATATGGCAAAGTTAGAGCTACGACAATATAGAACACTTTGGGCTCAAGTACTACAAGGGTAGAATACTCACGCTGCGTCCAAGGAATTTGCCGTTACGGAAGATACGCAGGTAGTAGGCGATGATGAAGGTAGCCAAGGTGAGGATTGTGCAGAACAGTGCGGTGTTTGGCTGTGGCGCTGGCGGTTCGGGCAGTAAAGGAGGACCCCACACGGTGGCGTTATCTACGTGCACAATCATTATAATGATTAATTATTTTCAAGTCTTTTTTTCTGTGAAATAACCGTCAGCTATTTTATTCGTACATTTTTTTAAGGCTGTTGACACGAAATTAGTTTTTTTTCGTTCACTTTAAGCTTGATTCAGTATTTAGTCCAAAGAATACAGACTTAGAAGAAGAGTAGGAAAAATTAGTCAAGGAGAACTAGTTGTTTTTCATGAGTTATCATTAAAAATATATCATAAGTATATAATAACAAGATATTCTTTGGATGTATGCACCTTTTTGAAAAAGGAAGTAGATATCTTACAATTAAGACGTAAGAGCCGTACGTAAAAGATGACATACCGACAGTGCCGTTTTTCCCGTACATGGCGTACTGAATACCCAGAGGATGGGCTCGGTATACGTTGATCAGACTCGTGATGGGCTCGCCGATGAAGATCAAGGAGATCAGGAACGCGAAGATGTCTTCTGTAAACCTGCACATGAAAAACTCAATATTTATGTATACGCTAACTTCCATCCTGCATATACAAATCATCGGAAAACTAACGATTTTATTTACACTTGAGAGCAAAAATAGCGGGTTACTGCTTCAGGTTGAAACGCAATAGGGTCACCCCTTGAGCTATCAAGTACATAGGCATTTTTTTTGTATATTGCCTTAATGTTTTCAATGTTTCAAGTGGATGATTATTTTACTGAACATTTTTATCACAGAAAAGTACTTCAATACCTGCAAATATTCGTAGAACGCTACAGATTATACTGTCAGCGAGAAAATCAAAGCCCTAGCTTTTATTTGACGACCGGTTTGGCCTACTGGGTAGTGACCCTGCCTACGAAGCTGATGGTCCCGGGTTCATATCCTGGTAAGGGCATTGTTCGTGTGATGAGCATGGATATTTATTTCTGAGTCATGGGTGTTTTCTATGTATTTAAGTATTTATTAATATTTATATATTATATATATCGTTGTCTAAGTACCCTAAACACAAGCCTTATTGAGCTTACTGTGGGACTTAATCAATTTGTGTAATAATGTCCTATTATATTTATTTATTTAATGGCATTTGCAAAATAATGTATCTTCTATTACTAACCTTGTGATCTTCTTGACAGCGACGCTGCCCTCAACAGAAGCGACCAGTAGTGCTATCACGATCATCCACAGTCCACAGTACATTCTGGCAGCCAGGAAGTCAAACCCGTATGACTTGCAGAAGCTGAAGAGCGATTCATCCAGGAGTAGAAGGGGGCCAGTCGCTCCCGTGATCATCATCGGCTGCCCCGATAGCAGCGCGAAGAATATGCCACCGAAGCAAGTGAATAGCTAAATGGAAAGAATATAATGTCATTTATTCTGGACATATCTTTATTCAAAATTCTAAAAAGGAGAAATTAATAAACTTAATAAAATACTAAGTAACTACAAAAACCTATAGATACTAAAATTTGCCCAGATCGCCGTCAACGGGTAAGGTGCCCAGAAGTCTGGCCGTATCTCCTCGGTGAATGGCGATACTTATGTGCTGTGCAAAATAGTGGCCAGCCTTTCTGGTCATCAGAAATCTCTAATAGGCGAGCCGAAAAATCTTTAATACAACCGATGCGCACTTGGCCCCCATGGCCCTAAAGTGTTTGTCCTTGATTTAACTGAGTAATTTTATATCGTGAAAACTATTTTTACATTCTATTTGGCTCGGCATTTTGGCTGTACTTATACAAGGTAAATGGAAGCTTTCAAAATCGATTTACTCCGTACTGATTTTCAGTCGGATATATCTACCTTTCCAAGTTTTCAGTGTAACATTTTCCAAGCTATTTATTTAAAGGGCAGCTAAATTAATTGAAAATATGTAGATGAAATCACAAATCTACAGATTTGTAATTTGTTAATGTCAAACTGTAGTAAAAATGAACATCAGTAAACATCTCACCAACGTCTCAGTGATCCCAATATTCCCGTCTGTCTTAGTAGCTAGCAGGCCTCCAAACGTGATCGCGGAGGAGACAGCAGCGAAGTACATGAAGATGGTAGCGGCCACGCACTGCCCGTTCAGTGCATCGGTGAAGTCGGATATGTAGTACGGGTAGCGGCGTTTGATGTCGCGTATCACGCCTGTACAAAAATAAATGGATAATTCCACTAGACATCTATGACACCACATGGATATCCACCGGCCCGCTGGGTAGATATTGGAAAAATCTGCCAGGGATCTACACACGCGCTTATTATTAGAATGGCGGGAGATCGTGCAGAATGGAGAACCTAGGTGCACATAACCATAGACTTAAGTGGTGATAGAGGTAAGTGGCGACGCGAGGACAAAGGAAAAAAAAGCGGCCAAGTGCGAGTCGGACTCGCCCATGAAGGGTTCCGTACCATTTATGACGTATTAAAAAAACTACTTACTAGATCTGGTTCAAACCAATTTTCGTTGGAAGTTTGCATGGTAATGTATATCATATATTTTTTTTAGATTTTTCATTCCGTTATTTTAGAAGTTACAGGGGGGGGACACACTTTTTTTCACTTTGGAAGTGTCTCTCGCGCAAACTATTCAGTTTAGAAAAAAATGATATTAGAAACCTAAATATCATTTTTGAGGACCTATCCTGAGATACCCGACACGTATGGGTTTGATGAAAAAAAATTTTTTTTTTTAATTTTTATGACGTACCTATTAAAAAAAACTACTTACTAGATCTCGTTCGAACCAATTTTCGGTGGAAGTTTGCATGGCAATGTATATCATATATTTTTTTTAGATTTTTCATTCTGTTATTTTAGAAGTTACGAGGGGGGGGGGGTGTAGGGTATGATTGTAACCAAGATGAGGGTAGTTAACATTTATTATCAATAAAACAGTTAGCTTCCGACTGCAGACTTTCATTGACGTTGCATTGGCGACGAGGATGGGATTTAACCGTTTTAGACTGCAAATATTACAAATCGGTGATAAATTTCGATACGCGGAGTCAATATGCCGATCGGTAAAGTGGAACCTTTCGATTTACAGTCGAAACAGTGGTTAAATTATATACGCCGTGTAAAGCAATTTATGTTACTCAACGAAATCAAAACAGAATTACAAGTGGCAACGTTAATAACATTAGTCGGTGAACCCACGTATAATTTAATGTGTGATCTGTGCGCACCTGCTAATCCGGAGGACAAAACGTTTGAGGAGTTGGAACAATTAGTGGCACATCATCTCGAGCCCAAGCGGTCGGTTATCGCCGAACGCCATGTTTTTAGATTACGTAGACAACGAGTGGGCGAATCGTTATCGGATTATCTACAAAATTTAAAACATTTAGCGGCAACCTGTGCTTTTGGTAGTACATTAGAGGAAAACTTAAGAGATCAGTTTGTGTCCGGATTGGCGAGTGATGATATGAGATCGCGGTTATTCGCGGAAACTAATATCGAATACAAAAAGGCGGTGGAGCTAGCTCTGGCGTTAGAGGCGGCTGAGAAACACGCTGAAGCGAGTGCTAGTGGTGTGCGCGGGTGCATGAGTGCGAGTTCAGCCGGTGCGAGTGGCAGCGGTGCGAGCGCGGGCACCGGCGGCGCGGCTGCTGGCGGGCTCGGCGGCGGCGGCGGCGCGGCGGGCGAGGGCCTGCACGCCGTGCGGGGAGCGCGGCCCGGCGCGCCCGCGGCGGCGGCGTCGGCGGCAGCGGCGGCGGCGGCTTGTTGGCGATGTGGTAAACAACACCGACCAGATAAGCGCCGTTTTAAACAATACAATTGTGATAAGTGTCAACGTAAAGGACATCTTAAAAATATGTGTAAGTTGCCTGATTATAAGGGGCAAAATAGGAGCCATTTTTTTATGGAGGAGGAGTCGGATGAGTCCGATAGTGATTTTTTTCACATCCGGGTGTGCGCGGAAGGGGAAAAGCCGTTTTTTACAGATGTTACAATTGACAATTCCGTGATTAAATTCGAAGTGGACACTGGTAGTCGAATTTCGGCCATTAACGAAGTGGATTATTTACGTTTTTTTCCCTGATTACCCTTTGTTTAATGATGATATTAAACTTTGTGCATATGCAGGCTCGTTGATCAAATCGGTGGGCTATATTGTATTAACTGCTTCTATAAATAATGTTACGGAAAGAGATTTAAAGTTGTATGTTATTAAAAATGGTAGCCGCCCATTGCTAGGTAGATCGTGGATTCGTCGTTTCAATATTAAGCACTTCGACATACACAATATTGAGACAGACGAGGGGGTATTCCTCAAACGGCAGCAAGCAGGCTGCAGCGATGGGCGGCAAAGTTGGCTGCATATGACTTTCAAATTGAGTACGTCGCTTCAAAAAGCAACGTGAGCGCAGACGCACTCTCGCGCTTGCCGTTACAAGGTAGGTCACAGAGGGCCAGGGAGGAAGAAGATTGTCACTATTTATTTTTTACAGACGAGACTTTACCGGTAAGTTTTAAAGAAGTAGCAGTAGAAACAAAAAAGGATTTGATACTTAGTAAAGTGGTAGGTTTTATTTTGTTTGGTTGGCCAGACCAATGCGACGATGAACAGGTGAAACCATTTTATTTTAGACGAGCCGAGTTAAATGTACAACATGGGTGTATCGTATATAAATATAGAATAGTTATTCCACAAAAATACCAAAAAAAAGTGTTGACGGAAATTCATGAAGGCCATTTAGGAGTAGTTAAAATGAAATCGATCGCGCGTAATTATGTTTACTGGCCATCAATTGATAAAGATATTGAAACAATAGGTAGGGAATGTGACGCGTGCTGCAGTGTGCGCGACGCTCCCCCGCGCGCCAGCCTTCATCCCTGGGAGTTCCCCGACACTGTGTGGCAGCGTTTGCACGCGGATTTCGCACAATTTAACGGAAAGTATTATATAGTGATAGTAGACGCGCATTCTAAGTGGTTGGAGGCGGAAGAGATCCGTAGTACGTCAGCAAAAGATACAATTACATTCCTAAGATCCCTTTTTGCGAGATTTGGTCTTCCGCGGCAATTAGTGACGGACAATGGACCTCCCTTTCAAAGCGAAGATTTTAAACAATATTGTGCTAACAACATGATTAAGCATATTACCTCTTCCCCGTACAGACCACAAACGAATGGAGCGGCAGAAAATACTGTTAAGTCAGTAAAAAAAGCTTTAAAAAAAGCATTGTACAGGGGGCAAGACCTGACAACAGGTCTACACAAGTTTCTTTTTCAATACAGAAACTGTGAACACGCGAGTACTGGCGTAGCGCCCGCGGTCGCGCTACTCGGTCGACGCCTGCGCAACCGACTCGATGCACTGCGGCCCGAGACCGCTGAAGTCGTGCGCCGGGCACAGCAGCGACAAGTCGAGGCAGCAGGCGGTCGTGATAGGGAATTTCAGTTAGGTGACGAAGTGCTAGCAAGAGACTATTCGACTCGCGGTGGTAAGTGGACTCCGGGTAACATTGTGGCAAGAACGGGACCGGTATCCTACAAAGTAAATATAGGCGCGGGGGCCACCTGTCGTAGACACGCCGACCAAATACTACCGGTGCGCCGCACGAGATTTTCTTTGGGTAGCCCAAGTGCACCGTCCGAAGGACGCACGCAAAACACAGACAGTAATCCTCTGTCACCAGCAAAGGAGCCCGTAAGCCCTTCAAAGGGAGAGTCGGCAGGTGAAAGCGAGTCTGATTCGGCTTCGGAAGGATCCGAAGGAAACTCGGGAAACCCGCCCGAAGCCCAGAGTCTAACATCTCCCGAGGAAGGCAGCAGCGAACGCGCTAAACGGGCCTTTAGAAGGGAGAAAAGATTACGGGGGATGGAAAAGAGTAATATTTAGCATTCAGCAGTAATGTTATAATAAGTAGTAGTCGTAAGTTTTCATTAATAATCGTTAACCAGTGCCGACGCCGCGCCGATGAGATAGTAAAAGAAAGTTGCAAAGTTTGCTTATTAGTGTTAATTTATTATTAAGTTGTAGTTACATATCTAGAGATATAGTGTACCAGCTAATGTGTCGTTGGTGTACTATTAAGTATAACATAATTGTGTAAAAAAGTTACCTTGTATTGAGTACTTGTATAAGCTTTGGTGAAAGGATTGTTTAGTATGACCTATAATTGATGCCTAAGGCTGATTGTCAATTATATATATATATAGGGGGAAGAAATGTAGGGTATGATTGTAACCAAGATGAGGGTAGTTAACATTTATTATCAATAAAACAGTTAGCTTCCGACTGCAGACTTTCATTGACGTTGCAGGGGGGGACACACTTTTTACCACTTTGGAAGTGTCTCTCGCGCAAACTATTCAGTTTAGAAAAAAATGATATTAGAAACCTCAATATCATTTTTAAAGACCTATCCATAGATACCCCACACGTATGGGTTTGATGAAAAAAGATTTTTTGAGTTTCAGTTCTAAGTATGGGGAACCCCCAAAATTTATTGTTTTTTTTTCTATTTTTGTGTAAACATCATAATGCGGTTCATAGAATACATCTACTTACCAAGTTTGAACAGTATAGCTTTTATAGTTTCGGAAAAAAGTGGCTGTGACAGAATCGGACAGACAGACGGACATGACGAATCTATAAGGGTTCCGTTTTTTGCCATTTGGCTACGGAACCCTAAAAAGAAGAGAAGATTTCACTAGACTTTTATTTTTCTGATAATGTAAGTTGGTCTCGCCAGTTTTGGGTCTGCTGATAATCCATGCCGTAACACTTTAACTGCGGCATTCTCAGAACTATAAAAAAAGTGCCGATCAAAGTCAAACATATAATTAAAATAACGCTACGAAAGTAAAGTTACGAAAGTAGAGTTTGTATACAATGTACAGCGTGTATTTTTGATACGAACGCAAAACCAAAGAAACTACCTTAGACTTTAATGAACATACGTTTATAGGTTTTATAAAAAAACATGAATTTTATTTTTCCATATCAAATAATTCTGTTTCAAATAATTCAAATAATTCAGCAAGTAATGTATCACTGCTTTGTTTTACGTGGTAGTAGTCGTAGTGGCACGTCGCGTCACAATCACAACTGTCTGCTTGTAAATTATGTACGAATAAATCGCCGCTTAAAAATAAAATGTATTTATTTTTACATATGGCAAGATTCGAGTCGCCTAAGGTATTAGAAAGTATACTAAAGAGTTAAGAACTATATCCAATGTCTTGGCCCATAGGGCTGCGTCTTCACTAAGAGCGAGCAAGTCTTCATGGTTGCCAATAAACTTAATCTTTTAAAATCGTTTTATAGTACTAAAACATAAGTCTACTTTAAGTATGCGGTTATATCAAAAATACACACATTACGATGACGCGCAGATTTGTCAAATCTAACATTTATTAACATGACAATACGATTCAAGGTACGAGTCGTCGAGAATGACACGATCTAAACACATTTATACGTTTTAGCGTTTATACGTAGCTTCAAATATGTATAAAAAACATAATATTAAAAGTAAAATTTGGGTCTTATAAGTATTTATGTAATTATTTAGGGTCATACTTGCAGTATAATACTATACTAAATTAGCCAAGCCCTTACAGTAGAAGTATGTTCAACTTTATTCCTTAATTTCCTACTCCCTTATTAACTTATACCCCCCATGAATACACAAACATACCTACACAGTTTCATAATATTTTCACTATTAAGAGGGTAACTATGTAGAATGTATTTATCCATAACTTGTAATGTTGTAGTCGCACGTGGCCAAAATAGACTCAGCGGGCAATTGCAATCATATTTTATATTACGTATGCCCATAATCTTAGCACACTGCTGCCAAGAACAGAATCCACGTGCGGATAAGCATTATTAGGTAAAATATTGAACTGATTAAATATCTGTTTATTCATACCAAATGTTTAATTTAAGCCACATTTTGTTCGGTCTAGTCGCTCATCTTTAGTGTAGCTTAGCCTAGTGATCTGTTATTAACATATATTTAATCAGAGAGCAGAGAACCAATGGTTCAGTTTAATATGATTAGTATGCAGGATCTGAAAGTCAAATTAGTGAATAAATGTCTGTTGACGAAGAGGTCTTCCTACCTCCGAAAAGTCGTCCAGTGCGCTCAAGCGGCCCCTCTGGTTCCTTAGGCGGCAATCCGGCCGTCTCCATCCTCAGTAGCGCCTGTTTCTCCTCAGAAATGGTCACAGCCCCAGCACCAGCAGCTACTGACGCCCGCTTCTTCTCCAATGCGTTGGCTTTGCGACGTCGAATCATCTCGCTCTTCGCACGGAGCTCATCCATTGGTAGAAGCGCCTGCCTCTCCCAATCACCAGGCGGCAGCACGATGGAATCGTCTAAGAACTCATTGATGGCTGATAGTAGGTCTCGTCTATCGTCAGCCTTATAGGCGATGTTGTGGAACGAAGGGTTTGCCATTAGAGTTGAGATGGATCGACCGACTTCATGGTAGTCTAATTCGGCAGTCACAGGGCCTAAAAGGATGAACATGAACCGAACAGGGATGGGGACTTCTGTAATGGAAGGCATGAGGATGCCTTGTGCGAGACGGACGAAAGCGATGGTGGGCTGGTCCAGGAAGCCGACGGCTCCTACGAGGACGGTTGTAGCTTCTGCATCTTCAGGAATGCGTTTCATGATGGCTTCATTGTGGCCACGGCGCAGTTCATCCTGTGATGGAAAAAGTGGATTGTAAAGGCGCGCCCAGATCTGGCAAATGAGTCTGTTCGAGAAAGTGCTCGAATGCATTAAGGATGACTCGCGCTAGAACGACCCGATTCCGAATCACCGCGAATGTCATTCTTTTTGTAACATTATGAAAGCATGAGCCATCTACGAGCGGCGCATTAGACATATTTGGAATTTTGGACATATCCTTGACTTTTTACAAGCTTTTATTTGACTTGCAGTGTATGTACGAAATGTATGCTCGGATCAAATATTGCAAGCTAAATTAGACCCACTTCCCATTATTCTATTGAGCTAAAACTTCAGTGACAATGCAATAGTATGGCACCATTGAGCTCTGATGATGGACACAAGAGGTGACCATAGGAATTCTGTAATAAAACATAGCAACCTAACTATGTTTGAGTTTGTTAGAGTTGACTCGATGAATATTAGTTACCTGTAAGAAAAGTACAGTCAGCGATAAAAGCTTGTATCAGAAATGATATTATTGGCAAAAAACTTATTTCTGTTTTCTCCAAAGTGTTGCTTACGTGTGATATATGATTACTTTGATCATTGTACAGCCATTGAACTTACCTGTGAACCAGCGACCGCATACTCTACTTCCTTAAGGTCTATCTTCTCGGATCCAGCAGTGGACACCTTCTTCTTCAGCTCCTGCATGCTGGGCTTGTCAAGTGGTATCGCATATGAGCTTCGGCGCCGGCGAGGGTCTGCCAAGTTCTGTACATATAGAGACTTTTGTACAGGTTGTTTTTTTTAAGTTTAGCCGTTTTGCGAGGTAATTATAGAAGTCATACAGAACAACTTTTATCAATGAAGTCCCAAAAATATGGAATATAATAGAAATAGAACAAGAGAACTTTATACATGAATAAATTACACAAAAAAAAAGGAAGGAAAAAGTGCCACGAAAAGGTCCCATCTAAAATAAACGATATCTGATTTCTGGTTCCAGTATAACTTTCAGTGCTGATCTTCTGATGAGACCATAATATGACTATCCGTAAAATATATTTTGTGTGTGACAGCATTTTTTTATTGACAATAAGATTGGTCGCGTAGAAGTTGTTCAGTATGACTTAAATATTCATCTCGCGGAGTATGGCTAATTGTTAAAAAAAAACAGCTTGTATTTTGGGACCTTAAATGCAAGTACTTATTTGGAAGAGCTTCTGCGATGAAACGACTAAAAGATGTTCATCTTCATCTTGAAAAGTATAATGGAGCCTTCATTTATTGTCCCAATTAAACTTGCACTCTTCAATTTCTAACTAGTTTTTTTACTAGATTTTCCAAAATATTATCTACTACTTAGTTCAGTTTCAAACAAGAGAGCGAAACAAGCTAAAAACAAATCAAAACACAATTCAATCAAAAAAATTAGATCAACACTCGATGAAAGGAATATTGCAGAATTATTTTTCATGGTAACTAATTTCACTACTCAATGAATGCCGAAAAATGATATTCAACAATGTTGGTGTAAGGCCGACAGTCCACTGCAATGCACTATCACGATAAGGTGCAGCGGGATAGTTTCGAAAGCGGCTTAATTTCAAAAATTGGAAATATCTATAAAACCAGAAGCACCTTACACTAAAGTAACGTAAATCAACACTTACTCTACTTCATGCTTACCAAGTCATAAATAATAAAATAAATAAATGATATAGGACATTGTTACACAAATTGACTAACTCCCACAGTAAGCTCAGTAACAGTAAGCGCATTTATCAGTACCGCTACTTGACACTAGATGTCTAGAGTGTCGCGACTGACGAAAAGTGTATTGTTCAACAATTTACAACTATTATTACAAGCAGAAAGAGTTGGAAATAGAGTTCCGATTAAGCCGGTTATAATATTAGCTGAAAATTGTTGAGCTTAGACTTAGATTAGACTTTTCGTTCATTGCCACACCTGTACTAATACATCCGTTACTTGACGCTAGATGTCGGCTAAGTGTTTGGGTAAGAAAACTGCTCTATGGAGTGAGCACTCTATATTTCTCGTTTGATAAATTTTGCAATTTAAACCGCTTTTGAAGTACCCCGCTCAATTTCCTTGAAGATCCCACTCAGTTTATATTTGTACACAACGTGCGCTGCAGTGTGGATGCGCCTTAAGTCCGCCTCAAAAAAGTCAAGCGACTAAACAGCTAAATGGTTCAACACGATGGTTTCATAATTGTTCGAAGAACTAGCTGGGTTCCTTATACTTACAAACTCGTCCTTTTAATATAAAAAAATATGCGTTTATATTATATAAAATATGGTATACACCCCTATGAATTAAATAATCTAGCTTATTAAAGATATTACCTTTTGACCTTGACTTACTATATGCACTTTTTACATCGTATAAACAAGTCAATTTGAGTGATTATTTTGCGTTACTAACAATATACTATAAGTACTATTTAATGCACTTGTAATGAGTCTCGGGCAAAAACTACAAAATTAGTATTTGAATTGTGAGCACATTAGTACCTAGGTACTAATATAGTTATATCCCACAAAAAGTGAAACAATGAAATTATTATTTTAGATAATTATATTATTAATTTAATTATTATGAAGAATAATATCGCAAATAAAAGTATTTAAAAAAACGCATTAAATCAGTTTTCAGGACCGAAATGATCCCATAAGTGTTCTGTGAACAATTTTATGTACGGAGCACTAATAATAACTCTTAAACTTCGATCGATTTAAAAGTTAATAGATCACAAAATGTTCATTTAAACTAATCCACTTTCACTTCATTTGAAAACTGAAACGTCCAATTTTAAAACTTTAATTTTAAAAGCGACGTTGACTTGCCCATATCTCTTGCAGTCCAGTACTTATTTAAAACGCATATTCGTAGGTAAATGATATTCAAAAATACATTAAATTTTATTTTGTTTATGTACTTGCGGCTGTTACACGCGGCGGAGCTCGGTAAACTTACCGTGACCAATGAAATTTGAATTTTAATTATACAACTAATGATATTCACGGTTATAATTTGCACGGTAATATTTTTGTTACTGCATTATTTTCAACTGTCACCCCACAAACATGTGTACGTGAAGAGCGGAGCGAAGTATAATAAAATAGAGGCAATTTTATGGTATAACTACATATAAAAGTCTTTTGTTTATTAAATTTTGCATTCAATTTAAGTCCTCTACATATAGGAGATGAATTTTGTAAGCAAAAGGAACCCAATTGCATATATGTATCATGAAACTACTAGGCCAAAATTACACTCTCAATAAATACAAATTTGTACTGTCCATAAATACTATATTGCCTTTTTTTTACTTAGTAGCAGTTATTAACGAAAAATCCGTTAGTCACGCATAAAAATGCTTTTGAATCCTGTTCGCCTGTCCTAGGGGAGGAAAATTTCACAAAAAAAAACCCAAAGAATGTATGTTATTTGTGAACAGTGAGACACACCAAAATGTGCTTATATTTTTAATTTACTGATACCTAATACACGTTTAATACTTCATATTGCTATGTAAGAACGAAAAATAGGCAACATAATTATACTTGTACATATTATTTGGCATATTTGTATGTAAAATATGAGCACACTTAACAGCCTACTCCCGCTTGGTGCGGGGCCCCGTACATATCAAATGGGCCCCGCAGCCAGCGGGGGTCATTTGAAGGTATATTTCGCACGGTTTTAGCGCCGAGTCCGAGTGGAAACAAGCTGTGGCGTCGTCCGGCAGGTGCTGGGGTGGGCGCCGTGGTACCTAGGGACCCCCGGGCGCCCAGGGACCCGCGGGCACCGAAAGATCCGCGCCCGCCCTCCTCCATCCAGATCGACTACAATACAAGAGACACTTCAGTGCCTTATGTAGCTCACATTCCGTCGTAAGTTGAATAATATACAGGTCTTAATTCGCGAAAATGAAAATCACTTCCTTTTAGTATTAAGTACAAAATCGTTCGTTAAAAAAGTCAGGACGTTATAAAAGTGTTGCTTACCCCTGCCCTGGTGGGTAATTAAATTAATTAATTACGTGCACGTGCACTCGCACGTGCATATGCGAGAGTTGTGCGTGCGGAGATGCCTCGGCGGCTAAAATAAATTGAATAAGTCGATCGACTTTATTAGAAATTATCGTTGACACGAATATTTCTACAGCTCTGTAAAGGTCGTACCTAATTAAAAAAAGCACCGCAATAGCTAATTAAAATCAGGTATTCCATTGATAATTATCATTTCCTTATAAAACCACACCCTCCCACAGAATAATATAATCATTACAGTACGCAACCTCGCCGCACTGCCAACTTGTTAGGGTAGGTTGGGGAGTAAATAGACGATCTAATTTAAATAAAAAATATTATTAGAGTCTGGCTAGCCAAATATTGTTGACAGATATTTCCATGTTGTATCACCAATTGTCTATGATTTAAAAAAAAGCTAAAAGTCTGTTATCAATTCATGTCATTCATTCAAATTGTTCGCGGTTTATAAGGGGTTTATTTAAAATAATATACTACACCGAGTGAGGTCCGCAAACTATTATTTAAGCTCATAAATAATTACGATAATGTGCGAAGTCGACGTGAAGCGTTGTATAACGAAAAACTGCTATGTTTACAAGTCGTAAACAATTTAGTAGGTTGGTGCTCTATTAATATTTTGATACTTTAAGTACCAGTTCTAACATTTGCCTATAACTTTGATTAAGTACGTGAATTTATTAAAACCTGAATCTCATGAACAGCAGAAGTGTGTAAAGAAATGGATAAACTAGAAGTTCTAGAAAATATCAATATAATCAAAACATTGGAACGTAACGAGTTATTGAAAACTAATATTCAGGTATTGATATAAAAATATAAAAATATCTTGGCGAAACATGTCTATATATGTCCTTGTACTTTATATAGTGGTAGACATTACGTGAGCTGACTTTGAGTGCACGTCAACGTATATTAATTTATTTCCTTACGTGCGCACAGAAAATAAAAAATATTTTCTAGTATCAAAACTATAATTCCTACTACAGAAAGTGTGACCAGCCCAAGATTTTTTGAATTTCGCGCCAAAATATTGTGTAATATTTCAGTAGTATTTAAATAGTAAAAAACTAATTGAATGTAATAGACCTCTATTATTGTAACAACTGCCGGTCGCATACAATATGTGTTCAATTTGTGAAATATCAAAAAATGCATATAGCAGCATTTTCGAGCGATCGTGCCATAACCTTTAGGTAGTGCCCGGTAAGACGGAGCCACTTTTTGATATGTAACCAATTGAACAAATATCAAGTAAATATTTAATATCTGGGAAACCGAGCTTTGCTCGGAAAACATAAAAAAACTCAGAAATGCGCGTTTTCCCTGAGATAAGACTTAGAAAACCTCCATATAGAAAATTTTATCGAAATCGTTAGAGCCGTTTCCGAGATCCCCGAAAAAAAAAGTTCCGGCGGTTCTGCGGCCGGCTCCCTGACACAGCGGGGTTGTGAAATGCATCGCAGCCATACTGTTTGTTTTAATAATATGTATGCTAGTATTAAGGTATTTATCTACGGACCCATAGTTGCCAGAAAATAAAGACATTTTCATTTCATTTTTCATTTCTGTTAATTGGACAAAACTTTTGAACCAACCAAGTTGTCAACTATTGCCAACATGCCAACTCTAAAGCGAGAGCAAACTCGTGATTAAAGCAGTCAATTGGCGCCCTAGGCGGTAAATTGTTAAGTTACACTCCACCGGATGTGGCGTGTTCACTTCCTGTCTGCACTTGGTAACGGAAATCGACGCAGATTGGCATATTTACTGTTTTTGTCGTATCGTAAATTGCATATGCGGCTCAAAGTAGCTTTACGGCTTGTTGAGTGGGTTGAGCCAGCTGAGTTTTTGAATAATTGTTACTATTTTTTAGACCATACGATTGGAAACAAAAAAGCGGCCAAGTGCGAGTCGGACTCGCCCATGAAGGGTTCCGTACCATTTATGACGTATTAAAAAAACTACTTACTAGATCTGGTTCAAACCAATTTTCGTTGGAAGTTTGCATGGTAATGTATATCATATATTTTTTTTAGATTTTTCATTCCGTTATTTTAGAAGTTACAGGGGGGGGGGGGACACACTTTTTTTCACTTTGGAAGTGTCTCAAGCGCAAACTATTCAGTCTAGAAAAAAATGATATTAGAAACCTAAATATCATTTTTGAAGACCTATCCATAGATACTCCACACGTATGGGACTGATGAAAAAAAAATTTTTTTTTTTAATTTTATGACGTATTAAAAAAAAACTACTTACTAGATCTCGCTCAAACCAATTTTCGGTGGAAGTTTGCATGACAATGTATATCATATATTTTTTTTAGATTTTTTGTTCTGTTATTTTAGAAGTTACGGGGGGGGGGGGGGGGACACACATTTTTCCACTTTGGAAGTGTCTCTCGCGCAAACTATTCAGTTTAGAAAAAAATGATACTAGAAACCTCAATATCATTTTTAAAGACCTATCCATAGATACCCCACACGTATGGGTTTGATGAAAAAAGATTTTTTGAGTTTCAGTTCTAAGTATGGGGAACCCCCAAAATTTATTGTTTTTTTTCTATTTTTGTGTATACATCTTAATGCGGTTCATAGAATACATCTACTTACCAAGTTTGAACAGTATAGCTTTTATAGTTTCGGAAAAAAGTGGCTGTGACAGAATCGGACAGACAGACGGACATGACGAATCTATAAGGGTTCCGTTTTTTGCCATAAGGCTACGGAACCCTAAAAATATGATTTTTTTATTATTTTCTTTCTCTAATTATTAAATTAAATCGAAGCCTGAATAAACAACTTTTACTTGATACAAGAAATAGGTCTAAAACGTACCAAACGTAAAAGTTTGTAACAATTATCGCACAAAAGCTAAAAATATGAAAATTGCTTCTAAATATTGCGTTCTCATCGATTACTTTTTTTGCTTAGAAATGCAATGAAAATATTAACCATACAAATAATTCGGCCCGCAATGTAGTCACCATCAGATATATCGAAACGGCCAAGGCGCTCACAAATAATTAATTAATTATTACACGGATAAAAATATTTATCTGGTTAAATTTATCGCCCGTGTTGGATTTACAAAATGTATTTATTTTTCCTCAAGAAAAATGTAATTTCTTAATACCGTTCATGTACCGTTTGACCTAAAACAGGGTCCATAATATTTTTTTAACCTACCGTAAAACGAAAATTGAAGCTGTTTATCGATTATGGATAATGTGCAGAAACTATAATTAACATTTTTTCAAGCCTTTACTCGTGCCAGAAAACTTCCTTAGTCTAATTTTGTTATAATTACAGACATATAGCATGGAGTAGATCACCCGAATGCACCTAATTCGCATGCTGAAAATACGCTCCAATAATGGTGCTCCCATAATCACATTGGCTGCATTAAAATGTTATACATCATCGTGTGACAGGGACAGCATGATAGTATAGATAATGTTTCATTGGATTGTCCCTGTCGCACAATCTCACCAAAACTTTACAATGCACATTTCAGAGAATTGTGGTCGTTATGTTTTCCAACGTCGACGAATGGTTGTTTTAAGGTGTTTTAAAGTAGTTACCGATACGCCACTTTGCAATATTAGATCTATATACTTAGTTGTTGAACTTACATGTAAAACATAATTTTACACCAACTGCTGTGTCTGCTGCTGCTTTAAGGCGTTATTCATAAACGCCTGTTAAGGCTAACAAGTTTATCCTTATCTACGATATTTAACATTTGGGATCGTTTGAAAGAGAAACAAATTAACAAAAGGTTTGCTAAATTTTATGAATACGAATAAGTTTTTCTATATCTTTTGTCGAGTTAAGCTCCGTTTTTAGTTCCGACGAATTCGCGAAACATTCCACATAGCAAGCTCACGAACATTTCTCAAAATTAATGAGGATAAACGAACTTTTCAAATAGAAAATTTCTTTTAATTCCTGTTGTCGCAAAAGATTCTGAGAACTTTCCCAATTTATTGATTTTTTGCAACCTACATATTTGCACATGCGAGTTCTACTAAGATGACTAGTATGTCTGTAGTGGCAATATATTTTTACGATTATGTAACACAACCTTGACTTCCGCGGTCGCGTGCCAAGTCGCCCCATAAGCGTGACTTGGCAGTTGGCAGAGCGTGCGTTCCCTCGTATATCTGAGATAAACCAGTGAAGTTTGGCCTCCAGACCCTTAACGTCTATTAGAAATTGGAGCTCAAACTTATGCTGGATCGATCAGTTTGCGATACGGAGAGTATTCCGATCATTACGTCGTTATCGTCTGCGTTCACACGCTGAAAAATCGCAATTTGGTGCATCGTTAGGTACTTTTTTACGTGCAGCATAACGAATTATGTTTTTGATGAGCATTAAGTATTAACTAGTTATGTTCTTTATACTCGTACTAACATTAAAATTATTATATAGTTGTACTTATATGGAGTAACGAGTAAATGAAAATTAGAAATTTTTCGTGAATTTCTTCTATAGAGCCAATTTTAACCTTTAAGGGTTGGTCGTAGTCAGTCCTTGCAATTATGTGGCTTTTCCATGAATAGTCTAGTTACCGTGTGATTTTTTCATGGCATTTAGTTTTGATTAAAACGTTTAAAAACTCAATGTAAAAAAGGGCATAAAAAGGTTCACAGGATACACTGTACATACGCGAACACAGCACCGGCACCTGACACAGGGGCATAGGGGTGAACGGGGTTTCGTTTTGACTTTTTGTACCTCGACCGTGAATTGTAGATCCCTTACTCTAGGTAGGAACACAATCAAATGAACCAAATAATCTCGTACCGTAATGTGGTCCTCCGTATATTGTTGCAATTCATTGAAAATATGTATTGGCAAAAATGTGTGTTATAAATTTGCCCTTGGGACATTACTTCGCCTTAGCTAGCTAAGTTTGAAAAATGCAGGCGCGTAGGAGAGATCTCCCATGAAAAATATTTATTTCGTGCCTTTTTCTACTGACAACGTTCACTTGCCGGAATATAGTAGTTTTAGAAAAATTTCTTAGCGCAGTAGCATAAGAATGTTACTATGTACCTTTGTACTTATTTATAATAAGTGCTTTGTCGTCTTTATCTTCCTCTTCACACCTATACCTAACCTAAATTATAACTTGAGAAAAAAAACTTTTCTCATTAACTGGGCAAAAATCTATCCAGTTAGGTCGATATGGAGAAGACCGTCTACCAGGTAAGACGGTCTCTCGTCGATGCTCTTTCGTCGCTTCTAACTCTTGCGTTTGTAGACATGCTCGTCTTCGCGTCTTCTACTTGCGGCCTCTAAGGCCAGTAGAGCAAACGGAGCGAAGTTCTTTCCTTTCTGATTGTGTCTGAGCGATGTACGTGTACAAATACGAGAGTCCTATGACGGTCTTCCCTACCAAGGATATTATATGCCGGTAATTTCACATTTAGAATGATCTAATCTTACCTGCAAGCTGGTGTAGGAAGCGTGCTTCCGTCCGATGGAGAACCGGAACCGGTCATCGTGGACATGGCGATGGCGGAGCAAAAGACTCCTCATGACCACAGGCTTGTCATCCTCCTCTATCAGCCCGTCGTCAACCATGCGCTCCACCACCCTGTACACAATACTCATTCATCATTGTTCTAAGGTAGACTTGCGTTGGTATCGACGCGGAATTGGCAATAGCCGATAGAAAAGAGCTTTATGTCTACGCAATAAGAGCGAAATAGACATCGTCACGTCGTCAGGCGTCGGCCAAGCCAATCCAAACCGAAGGGGAAGAGGCTAGTGAGATTAGCGTAGTTCAGCAGGTAACCAATGCTATTACGGGGAATTCTCATCATAGGGACTAAAGTAGGGAGTTGGAGTGAAGTGCGCTCTTCCACTTAATATTTGAGTTGCGTACAATACGTATCTGGTATTTTTCTACTTGACAGTCTAGATGGCTCAAAATGTTGGTGTTCTGTAGATATGTGTAATTAATTATATTTCTACAGTACATAAAAAGGCCAAATATGGCTTTCTCTGTACTGTTCCTTTGGCAGAATTAATGTTTGGGTTTCTAAGTTGCAGAGAGAGATGACTCCCCCACAAATAATAATCCACCCATATGCATCAAAAATATGGGTGGCTCCACTTCTTAAATCCATCCTTGGGTCCTGAGGACCAATCCAAAGGAAATTTGGTTCACAAAATGGCGTATTTCATGAGCTACAACGGTCACTAAATATCCTGAGTAGCTAAGAAGCCTTAATTAATTAAGGATATCATTAGCGTATTTATTGCAACACAACAACGTAAGTCCTTCGGAACGGATTCAAGCCAGCAAAAAAGGGAATATAAAAAATAAAAAGATTACTAGGCAGTAAATAGCAATAGCTTCACGTTCACGTTGATCACGCGATTTAACTCACAGCATTATACTTGATCTAAAAAAATGTTTTCGTCGCGTGATAAATGTCTTCTCGATCTTCTATTTCTATCACGTTACTTGTTTTTTGTCGGCTTACCTCCACCACCCAAAAGTTGTCTTGAAGAGGTCGCCCTTTAGCGATAAGACCACCTGTCGTGTTTCTTTTGATATTGGTATTAAGCAATAAAGAATAGTTGTCTTGTATTGTGTCTTCTGGACCCGTAGTGGCGCGACTAAAAAAATCAATTAAATTTTACTGAACAACACATGCCTGTAAGCAACACCGGGCAGATCACGCTCCTCCAGGTCCAGCAGCACCACGCCCGTCTCCAGGCATCTCCGAAGGTTGAGGAGCGAGTGGAAGGACAGGGAAGCCACGTGAGGTTGACCCCAGCGGCCGGCGCTTTCTTCCACGTCTTCCTCGTATTTGATCCATCTGGCTGTTTCTTTCCATTCGGCGTCGCCGTCGCCGGTGGCTAGGAGTTCGTCAAGTTGTACGAATACCTATGGGAGGTAGTTTTATTTATGGTATATTATGTAAGTTATATATAAACATCTCAACTACAAGATCGATGAATTAACATATGAGATCGCGGTCACGTACCACACATAGATAAAATTCCTGTCATCCACGATGACGCACAGTTTTGTCAAATCGAACCTTTATCTTTAATAACATGTGAACATGACATTACGAAATGAAATGAAATGAAATTACGAGTAAAGGCACGCGTCTTCGTGCAAGACACGAGCGTTAAGTTGTGTGGACGTTTATAAAATTATGACCTGTATTTTTATTTCTGTTTTTCTGTGTGCCGTTGGTGTACGGTCACGTCTGAAAATATCGATACGGACACACGGCCCGATTCGAAGAATTTTTTAAGATCTTGGAAAGATCTTTAAAAGATCCATAACTAATTGACATGTCAAAATTGACGTTTATTTCGATTCCGCTGTGATCCCAATAATATCTATCTATGATATTTCTAACGTCAAAGTGACATTGATTGCCCGAATCGAACTGCTTCTGTCAATTGTACGACATACAAACGATATCTAAATGAGAAATTATCTAAATCAGAACTTATCGTTTTCATATTTAATTCTTCGAATCGGGCCGAAAGTGCTATAAATATGTATACAACTTATAATTTTAATTCAGGTCTCCCACTGAAAATCAGTGCTACGGATTGCCTTGGCGTTATGCTGAGTGGGGATCCTATTTTGTCTTCATTTTCTTTATGTACAATCGCCATCAGATACGTCGGAGCGAACAAGGTGCTCACAAATATCTAAACACGCCTCTACTGTTAAGGCGTTAGAGTGCGTGTTCAGATATTTGTGAGCACCTTGGCTGCTCCAATATATCTAATGGCGACTGTACTATGTTAAGGCTTTAAATATATGTATTTTCTTTCATTATGTATGTATTTTATATTCATGTAAGTTAACAATATCTACAAATATGGTACTCACGGAATGAGGGCTATGGTCATACAGTTTCTTCTCGTTAATCAGGGAGTTGAGGCGATCCCCTCCCTCCCGCCGTCCCACGTGGACCGTTGACGTGTCCTGGAACAAGGGAGGTTAGCTCTTCAAGTGTTTACTTTGGTTTCGTACTTCGAACGTAATTCGTAGTAGTACGGTTGGCTTTGCCTAGGTCATAGCTACGTAAGAAGCTAGCAAGTTTTGGATTGTTATAAAATATTTACGTCTTTTTTTATGTGCGTGTGTATTTTCTGCACAAAACACGTTATTTCTTTTTACGTCTTGGAGAAAAAAACGATATATAAAGATTTTTTTACAGATAATTTTTGCGAGTTTCCATTTAAACTTTTGTTTGTCAGTAGGTATGTGGAAAACTCTAAACCAAGTCATATGGTGGCAGCATCTCAGCCAAAAAAGCGTTTTTCACTGGGTTATTACAGAAACAAATTTTTACAAGACTTGTCATTATCTCTAAAACATGACTGATTTCCGAAATTTTTTGTTTGACATTTAAGTCTTTAAATGCAGTCTAGAATACACCTTTAAAATCTGTCGGGTTATTAGAGCCCACGGTGTATACTAGTTGATGTAGTCCATTCTGCTTAGCGTATGCCCGAACTCGAAGAAATGCCAAATTGCAGCTTTCTTGCACTAACTATTACGGAGCAAAGCCTTGGACAAACGGACAGACGAGGGTTTCTAGTTGAGTACGAAACCCTAAAAAACATATTGACTTATTAAGATTGTTTTACTAGTACGAAAAGTGAAATTCTCCAGCGTTCTTATGACTACAATCGAAGCTGTAGTTTGGTACCTTTGTTTGCTTTGTTTACCATTCCTCGTGCCTTCTTGAAGTGTAGGTACCTGTACCCTGTACCTGCTTATTGTTAGTAATCACCGATTATTCTCGTCTTATAGGTAGTTTAAAATACTTTAGTCTCCTCGTCCGTCCGGTGACTGGCGAGCTATACTATTAACCCAGCTTCGGCTGGTTGATACTCGGTTTTGTACCTCTCTGTCCCGTTCTTTAGTCTGGTGTATCAGGTAACGATGCAGGCCCTTTGGATCCGTCGGGTGGCTAGCGGAGTCATCATCATCCGCCTCACGCAGCTCCTCGGCCGTCGAGATCCACTCCATTGGCTCTCTGTACCTTACTATTATGTTACCTTAGTCTGGTGTATCAGGTGACGACGCAAGCCCTTAGGGTCGTCCGTCCGGTGGCTGGCGAGATCGTCAGCATCCGCCTCACGCAGCTCCTTGGCCGTCGAGATCCGCTCCATTGGTTCTATGTACTGGCAACGATTATTTGGATTCAGAACTATCGCCCTGCTGAAGGAATAAAGATCTGCAGGCGATTTCATTCTGAAAGTTGCAACTGTTGCAAGCATCGGAGTTACTCGATAGTTGTATTGTGTTTTTTGGAGAAAAATTATATTACAATCATTATCTACCTGGAGCGTTTACATTCCCCACCTCACTCAGTCTGGTGTATCAGGTGACGACGCAGGCCCTTTGGGTTCGGCCGGTGGCTGCCTAGGTCGTCAACATCTGCCTCGCGCAGCTTCTCGGCCGTCGATATCCGCTCCATTGGTTCTATGTACCTTACTACTATGTTACCTTAGTCTGGTGTATGAGGTGACGACGCAAGCCCTTCGGGTCGTCCGTACGGTGACTGGCGAGGTCATCAGCATCCGCCTCGCGCAGCTCCTCGGCAGTCGAGACACGCTCCGTTGGGGCAGGGCGGTCCATCCTGTCCGTACCGCCCCGCGCGCCTTCTTGGAGTGAATACTTGCGGCCTTGGTGGCGGTGGTGTAGGCGGCTGTGGGCAAAGTTGAAGTGTTAATTTACACTTTCTAATTACGTTACACGGTTAGCACACTGATGCAAATAAGTATGCTGCTCCGGTATGTGAGCGTGACAGCGATTCCGCGATTTCAGGGTTGGACCCATAGCAAAAGTTGCTCAGTATGACCTAAACATTAATGGGTTTAAGTAATTGCACGTTCATATACATACTGTATAATATGTTGGCATTGCGTGCTGTTTGGGTCTGCGCCCGCAGCGCCTTGACAGTGACCGCGCAGTTAGGGTTGGCATTTAGAGACAATATTTTCTTGTATTTTATAAAGTTGTAATACCGCTCTAGGTTGGCATCGCCTGCTGTTTGGGTCTGCGCCCGCGACGCCTTGAGACTACGTCCGCACAGAGAGGCGGCTTGCTTAGCGTCTTGAGCCTAGCGAGTCACCTAGCGAGTACCTTAGTAAAACGAATATTCTAGTATTTTCGCGACTCGCCGCACTGCGCGCTTGGCGCCTAGTTAGTCGCTTAGCGTGTATCGAAGTAGTGTCGGCTACGACGTTAGCACAGAATGCAAGCCACTATTTCGCTTTAGACGCTAAATAAGACGCTTGTCTGAGCGAGCGTAGCCTGACAGTGATCGCGAGGCGTTTAGAGTTGCTACGCACAGACATTCAGGCGTATTCCGATTTTTATAACAAGACATTAATTAACTAACTAACTTATGGTTTGATCTGTCAGTATCAAAATTAACATTTCTTCAAGCAAAAACTTTACTTTGGACACTGAAAAATCAGATCCATGATCAATCCAGATCTAAACCATATTATCCTGGTATTTAAATTAAATTACACCTGATTGTTTATACCTGGCGTGTCCAATTATGATCCCTTGAAATGTTTGTAGACATTTTGTGGTAGTATAGTACATTCATTTATTTAGAAATGTAATATAACAGTAATAAAGATACGGTATAAACATATCTAAAACATTTTTTTAAATAAAGCCTATCCAAAACCGACTTGGAGAAGCTGTCATAATGATCATCGTTCGACGCGCGAATATAATGAACGAAATAAATGTATCTTTTATTTTTATTTTTATAACATTGTAATTTGTATCTATCATAATTATTATTTATTATTATTGATACAAATTACAATGTTATAAAAATAATTGTAATAGGTCTCGATGTGAGTGAGGTTGACATAGTTCCCGAGAATATATTGTATTAAATAGGTACAATAAACCTAAGAAATAATTTGTGTGGATTTTAAGGTCAATTGCCCTGGTGTTTTGGTATACATGTTATATGCTATGTAAATATAGTTACGTGAGTTTTCTAGACTTTATTGTCTGACGATAAAATAATGTTGTTTTAAAGCTTTTCATAACATTATCGATAATAGTAAAAAGGTTACATAGGTATTACCAAAACTCCTGATATTACATCATTTGCATAGAGCTTGTAAACAATTATGTATGAATTAGAGTAAAAAGTTAAACATATCTTGCAATAATAATTATCTGCCAATATGTTTACTCTCATACAGGGATCGGAACCGGTTTTGTGGAAAAACTTTGAAATAAACATATATTTCGGTTTATTTTATACTCCAAATATAGGACTCGGTTGTGTTTTTATATAACGACTTCTTATTATTAGATTGCCCAATTAGAAATGAAATAATTAACAAAGAACGAAAAAATACCGTTTTCGTTCCCATAGAAAAAATACCGGTTTCCGATCCCTGCTCTCATACGACCTGGGTGAATCCGGTCTAGCGTAGAATTTGAAACCGGAGTGCAAATAGTGGACGCGAGTCCATTTGAAAAGTCTAGGTCTTCATTGTTCAACCCTAGCAGCCGAGAGTTGGCCGCCGGTCATGCCACTCGTAAATATCGTAATCTAATGGGCCAAAATTTTACGATAGTGTTTATTATCGTATATTATAGTTTTGTTGCATAATAGATACGTATTAGAGTACCAGTAGCAGTGGTATCCCTATGACAGTCAGCTGATGACAGTTCCTTCAAGTCGCTTTTGGTTGGACTAAAACTAACAAATAATAAAATAAAATGTCGCTTAACTTCAAACTCAGATAAATCGAATGCGACCCTCTTAGGAAATATCTACCCTATTTTATAACCTATAATATTTTAATACCAAAATCGTAAAATTTTACAGATGGATTCATCTGAGTTTGAAATTAGGCGACTCAAATGTGTTAATATCGTATTTTTGTTACTTAAATATTACATTTCTAAATAAATTAATGTGCTAAACTTCTATAAAACGCCTACAAATATATTTATTAAGTACGTGACAGCTATTCCATGTAAAACTGAATATAAGAATCATCATCTATGCGATAGGTATAGCAGTAAGTTAATTCCTTTAGGCATTAATTTCACCATTTGTTTTTTTTTTTATATTGTAAATAAGCCAGCTTGTTTAGTTTTGCTCTCTAAAAGCTATGGATCCCTTACAGTTGTAGCAAAGGTATTTAACCTTTTCGACGCCGTGACAAACACAAACGCTGTTATTCGGACGCCAAGTCACCGAAGTGTCAAAACTGAAATTGAACTTTATGCATATGCACGTAGGTTTATGTTGCTTAATGGTCTGTGACGGATTAATCTGTCGATGGCGTTGGATCTACGGTTCGGATATATCCGTCGTTGGAGTCAAAAATGTTAAAAGATGCTAAAAACAAATATCCCATGGGTGCGTAAATATTATACGCTGCTATAAATATAGTTCGTGTCATCCACAATGACGCGCGGATTTGTCAAATCTAACCTTTAATATCATGATAATACGAGACAAGGCTTGCGTCTTCGTGAATGACACGATCTAAAAATATCGACCGACCGACCCAATCTATAGTCTATACCAGGGGTGGCCAACAGGTCGATCGCGATCGACCGGTCGATCGCGACTGTTAATCCAGTCGATCGTAGCAAGGCAGAAAATATAAATACGTAGACCAGTTTCATTTAAGGTTTCAAGAAGTATGTAATTGGTAGATCGCAGAGGGTTTCGTTAGTAAACAGGAGATCTTGGGTCTAATCAAGTTGGCCACCCCTGGTCTATACGACCCACCATCCAAAGGTAAAATTATATTTTGGAGAGAATTAACAGTGTTTGTTTTAGTATCTGATTAGGATCTCAGATGTATTTTTAACCCCAATGAATATTGCTTAGTTTAACCTCTGGCTCTGACATTAGACTTAAGTTCATATTTTGAACCGCTAAAATTACTAAATATAGCATACAAAAGGTAAAGCCTACGTAGCGTTTAGCGTAATTCACACACTTACATCTCCACGTACTCGACTATATATTAAAACTTCTAACGTGTAACAGATAAATATTTATAATAAACGGAGTAATGCGTGGACGCTTGTACCTACATTTTTAAAGTTTCCATGAGCCGGGTCTCGGATAGGTCAGTAAATGTACATACATACACCGTGTTTTTATTAAATTGCGTTAACTCCGGGGTTTCGGTAAGTACGTTTAAGGAAACTAAATGGCACAGTTAATTAAAAAAATTTTTTTTTTTTTTGTTTTTTTTTTTTACAATTTTTATGTTTATAAAAAGTAACTAAATGTTGCTAGCTAGTAAAAAAAAAAAAAAAAACTAAATGTTGCATATAGCGTTGTTGTAACATGGGCATTACATTTAACTCAACCAAACAATTGAAAACTGTGATATATCAATGTCATTTCTAACATCGATCGTCCGAGATAGTACGTACGTTTAGTAGCAAATGTATGTACTCGCACTAAACACTAATCAATAAGTAAACAGGCCCTAAGGCAAGTGTACACGCTCGTAAGGGCCTTATAATATAAAAATTTATGATTGATTATCTCCGAAATGGAGTTAATTAGAATATCGGTGTCTTTGAGAAAATTACTTAATTTAAGCTCAGGAATGCACCCTCGAAATTAACGCAAATCAAAAAAAACACGGTGTATACAGCCTCTGTGGCAAGCTATAAGCGGAGCGTTCGGCGTCGAGCTTCCAAGGGATTTTAGTAGCGTGCAATGAGGTCACTCACATAATAATGTTTGCGTTTGTTTAAGGCGCCATGAGTTCAGGCCGCAACTCGATAAACAAATAAATGAATACAAATACACTGCGCGGACACCGTTCCCGCGGGTTGCGGATATCATTGTTATTTTTTAATAATTTTTAACAAGAATAAAAAATATCAATGACTTCGATCAAAGTAAAATTGCGAGAAAGAATATTCATGTTTTTAACTTTTATGCATCGATACAAATTTTTAATGGTGTATTTTATACCTATGTTCGTGACTTTTTTTTCTATTGAAAATGAAAGTTGTTTAATCAGATTTCGAATCAGTTTACTTGAGAAAGACAATTTTATTGACAACCATGTTATGATCTAAAAAAGGCGATACGATTTTGCAAAAACTCTGCTTGCTGAACCCTGCTGCTGCCTCGCCCGACGCCCGCTGGTCATCGCTCTATTTTCCACTCAGTTTGCACCCTAGCGACTCTAAAGTTTACTCAATCCATTTCGATAAATATACACTTTTTTCTGTAGGTACACACCGATTTTTCTTGCAATACGTCTATTGTAGGCTATTTCTCACTAAATTAAATTCGCATAAAATCACGCTTATTAGATTTCAAATAATAAAGAATAAGTAGATAATAAGTAGGTATAAAATCTAATAAGTAGCTGGCCTCAGTTCAATAATGCAGCATTGCCACTGTAGGTAATAATGAAGCCCTAAGAAGAAATTAGGGACATACCTATTATAAAAAATATAAATTAAACATTTAACCCAGCGGTAAGAGCGTACGACTTTCAATCCGGAGGTCGCGAGTTCAAACCTCGGCTCGTATCGATGAGTTTTTCGGAACGGTTCGTATGTACAATATTTTGTATTTATCAGTCGCTTTTCGGTGAAGGAAAACATCCTGAGGAAATTGGAATAATGAAAGGAATGGTAGGTCTGGAAGGTCAGATGGTAGTCGCTTTCGTCAAAATTAGTGCCTATGCAAATACTTGGGATTCGTTGCCAAGGAGACCCCTGGATCCCAATCTCTCATGCAGCAATAAGCCGGGACAAACACTAGGAAGAAGAAGCAAATTAAACATTTTAAAACCACTGATATATCAAACATTTCAGAACCATCTTGAAAGACAAGACGCATTCAAATCCACGGATGGACTCATTAAACACACACAGTCACACCCCACTTAAGAGCTAACCCCACACCACTTACTCACCACTTATATTTTTGCATTTCTAAAAACTATTAGTCGGGTCAAGAGACAAAAATGGGAATATGTGGTATAAGCGCCAAAACGCCAAACGGGCACCGTGCAGGCTTTTAGTTTCTGATAACCGCTGAGTTGACGGCTCCAATAACCGTTATAGATTATTAGTTAAAAGAGCCATGAGTAAGTCATAGCCTGTAATACCTCACACCACTTAAAAAAAATCATCAGATCTAATAAAAATAGTGAAAAAAAAACCATTAGCTTACCGTTCACTTGGAGCATCCGAAGCCCGTGAATACGTGACAGGCATAGCGCACTTTTAACTTCAACAACAGGTAGTCTATTTCGGGGATTCATTCACGTATTAGTATATCACATTCCTATGAACAAATTTGTTACATTGTAAGCCGTCAAGTTTAATTTTCGTTTAATACACCGTCACGAAAAGTAAACGTTTCAAACTTTACAATACTTATAGGTTAATTGTTTGAGAGCTTATGCCAAACTTTCGTAGACACATTTTGATAAAAGTGACTTTATATTTCGTGAAAAGACAGAAATACACATTACATATACACCACAAAATAAAGTGATTCCGGGTAAATTAATAAATCATTAAAATTTACGGCTGATTAGTCAAAAATATGCACACAAAAGGGAAGCAGTTGAAACGCCCAATTATTTTCACACGGTTAACGGACGATTCGTAAATTTGTTGCACACCAATGGTTAGCTGGGCTATTTTATTTAAAATTTGTACACCACACTTAATTATAATTTGGTCATTTTATGTTATTTCTACTGGTAATTAAGAGCTGTTCCGATATATAGGAGAAAAATGTCCAAAGAAGAAAAAAAGGTCTCAAAATGTTTCAATATTTCCATAAATTTTTCAATCCGTCCATTCCGTTAGTATGACTTCCATAGATTCAGTATGACGGTGAAGGAATAGATGGATCGAAAAACATATGGTAAGAGCAGATTTTGACTTTTGATAACATAAAAAATTCCAAAACTTGAAAGAAGTGTAGAGTAACTTTAAAAAAAAAACCCAACTAACTATAGCCGTGAGCACAGAGCAAAGAAAGCTACGTGCGTTGTCGTGAATGTCGCGATAGACTGGCTCTGCCGAAACGAGAATTGGCAATACCATACAAAAGGGACGGTTGGCATGAGACCAGATCACACTCACTTGTCGATTGTTAGTAAGTTCCAATACTATACAGGCCAATTCGAACGTGAACTGTAATCAAGCCGATACTAGGATGATATTGGAATCATATCAGTCAGCTGAAATTCGCGCGTTCATTTCGCTCAGACTTGTCTACTATTAACTAGTGCAAGCTAGACGCTCGTGCGAATGACATTTAACGGATATGAATCCATCATCATCATCTTCGTGCTCATGGGAGCCTGGGGTCAGCTTGGCAACAAATCCCAAAAATTGGCGTAGACACTAGTTTTTACGAAAGCGACTGCGATCTGACCTACCAACCCAGAGAGTAAACTACGCCTTATTGGGATTAGTCTGGTATCCTCACGATTTTTTCCTTCACCGAAAAGCGACAGGTAAATATCAAATGATCTTCCGTATATAAGTTCCGAAACTCATTGGTACGAGCCGGGGCTAACGGATATGAATCTAATATCATTCTAATATGGGTTTGATGCCAGTGTGCGTTCGAATTGGCCTGATCCTGATACTCGTAGACGACGAGGAGCAGACGTGAACTCCTTTCTCAGTTGTCTAAAGGCTGTCTGAAAGAGACCGCTTTTTAGCGTTAACCCTCTATAAGGCATAAAAGAATTATGCTAAATTAAGCCCTATCACTATGAAATAAAGTTCAAAATAAGAGAGAAAGTTCAAAAGGCTTAAGATTATTTTACCCTTGTCTATATAAAGGGGTCCACTGATTAACAGTCCGCCGGACGCTATCGGCCTGTCAGTTAGAACAAAAAGTTGTCAGTTCCGGACAACTGACAGCCGATACCGTCCGGCGAGCTGTTAATTAGTCCCTTGTGCCCCTTAAAAGAAGTTTTTTTTTATTCTTAGGGTTTTTTGCACTAAAGAGTTTTTTCAAGCGGAACATTAGGTGCACTAGTCTGACTTTCACGTGTCCAAATTAACTTTTCCAATTCCAAAGTCAATGTCTTTAAATAGAGTACGTTTGTCATGTGTAACCCTGAAACGAGTCTTACACATTTTTTTGCAAAAATATCTTGGCTAGCTTCATGAATCATTTCGCTTCGTGGAATTCGACACTGGTCTCTGGCAGATTGTGACATTGATGGTGAAAAAAAGCGGCCAAGTGCGAGTCGGACTCGCGCATGAAGGGTTCCGTACAATTTAAGACGTATTAAAAAAAATCTTCTTATTAGATCTTGTTCAACATTTTCCCACTTTGGACACACATTTTACCACTTTGGAAGTGTCTCTCGCGCAAACTATTCAGTTTAGAAAAAAATGATATTAGGAACCTAAATATCATTTTTGAAGACCTATTCATAGATACCCCACACGTATATGTTTAATGAAAAAATTTTTTTTTAAAATTTTATGACGTATTAAAAAAAAACTACTTACTAGATCTCGTTCAAAACAATTTTCGGTGGAAGTTTGCATGGTAATGTATATTATATATTTTTTTTAGATTTTTCATTCTGTTATTTTAGAAGTTACAGGGGGGGGGACACACTTTTTTTCACTTTGGAAGGTTCTCTCGCGCAAACTATTCAGTTTAGAAAAAAATGATATTAGAAACCTTAATATCATTTTTGAAGACCTATCCATAGATACCCCACACGTATGGGTATGATGAAATAAAATTTTTTTTTTTAATTACATGACGTATTAAAAAAAAACTACTTACTAGATCTCGTTCAAACCAATTTTCGGTGGAAGTTTACATGGCAATGTATATCATATATTTTTTTTAGATTTTTCATTCTGTTATTTTAGAAGTTACAGGGGGGGGGACACACTTTTTTTCACTTTGGAAGGTTCTCTCGCGCAAACTATTTAGTTTAGAAAAAAATGATATTAGAAACCTTAATATCATTTTTGAAGACCTATCCATAGATACCCCACACATATGGGTATGATGAAAAAAAAATTTTTTTTTTAATTTCATGACGTATTAAAAAAAAACTACTTACTAGATCTCGTTCAAACCAATTTTCGGTGGAAGTTTACATGGCAATGTATATCATATATTTTTTTTAGATTTTTCATTCTGTTATTTTAGAAGTTACGGGGGGGGGGACACACATTTTACCACTTTGGAAGTGTCTCTCGTGCAAACTATTCATTTTAGAAAAAAATGATATTAGAAACCTCAATATCATTTTTGAAGACCTATCCATAGATACCCCACACGTATGGGTTTGATGAAAAAAGATTTTTTGAGTTTCAGTTCTAAGTATGGGGAACCCCCAAAATTTATTGTTTTTTTTCTATTTTTGTGTGAAAATCTTAATGCGGTTCGTAGAATACATCCACTAACTAAGTTTGAACAGTACAGCTCTTATAGTTTCGGAAAAAAGTGGCTGTGACAGAATCGGACAGACAGACGGACATGACGAATCTATAAGGGTTCCGTTTTTTGCCATTTGGCTACGGAACCCTAAAAATCTTATTTGAAATAGAAAAACAAGACAAACAGCCGCCATAATACGAGACGTTAATAGGGCAAGTCGAATAGCACCCATTGACACGCAATGACGGATATGTGTGACGTCAATTCATAATAATCATAATATATGTACGATTACGTCTGAAAATACCGATAATATCGATACAAAAAAAGTGCCAAAAATATGTATACACGACTTTATTGCTCATGTATTAAGGTAGTGTATACATATTTTTGGCACATTTTTCGTACCGATATTTTTAGACGTGACTGTACAGTACCGGCAAATAATATATCACCTGCATGTTTGTACGGTATACGTTTTTAGGGTTCCGTACCAAAAACTCTGTGCGTCCGTCCGTCTATCAAATTGCTAAATATCTCGAGAACCCCTTAAGCTATCGATTTGAAATTTAGAATAGTTACGAACAACGCTAACCCGGACACATTGAAAGTATTATTTTTGTTTTTTTATTAACTATGGAAAATGCCCAATGTAAAGGGGGGGCAAAATTTCAAAGTCTAGTGACTAGGTCAAGTGGTGTATCATTTGAAAGAGCTCAAATTGTACATTCCAAAACTATTAAAAAATTATTTATTAGGGGAAATGTAAAAAAAAAAAAACATTCCCCCCTTTATCTCCGAAGTTTACCGAAGAAAAATCATGAAATTTTTACATAATATTGACATTACTATAAACTTTACATGAAAAATATAATCAGACCTCTATTTTGATAACTTCTTTTTATTAACAAAAACATTTCCGAATTCAGTTTGCAATTTAACCAACTTTACGTGTGTTTTTTACACTTGAGATAACATTAAAGGCACCCTTTTTTAAATAAAAGAACAATTTTTGGAATCGGTTCACATGATAGAGAATTATCCTCGAAAAATCAACATACATGCATTACATGGCGCAAATTAGTTAGACCGATAGATGGCGCTGTACACAATTATACTTAGTATAGGTATTTCTGATCAAAAGTCTTTCGCCTCTGTTTGTAGTTACACAAGATAATTCAAAGTTTGTACGGAACCCTTGGTGCGCGATTAAATCAAACTCGCACTTGACCGGTTCTTTTCCTATATTTGTGAGTGACTTCCACCTCACTACTTTAGGTAGTCTAGTAGTAATCCTTTGTGGGAGCGATGAGAAAAAATGATTTCATGTAATAGTTTTGTCATAGAGGGTTTTTGTTATAATGTATGTCAAATTCATTTTATATTGAAGCTTTTTTAGTAATATTCTGAGTCTCCTATAGTAATTCACAGTATTTCATTGCGGTATCATCATATATTTGTATAGAATTACTAAAATATGCAATCTACAAACTAACCTATGGATATTGTTTATTCTATACACGTTCATAGAAATACACACAAAGGTGATATATTATTGGCCGGTACCATAGGTACAAATACAACTATTTTGCCTTAGATGTAATTATAATTAAGTAGGTACTTAATAATAAGTAATTTTGGAAGTGAAGCTAAAATCACATTACACCAATTTGGGTATGTTAGAATATAAACATTGACTTTTGTGTATATTGTTTCATTGACTTGTGCCTGTGTGTAACTGTACAGTGTGTAGTGTATGAAGCAGTCATTTATATTATATTTCAAGTCAATTAGGTTAGATACCTAATCAAAGTGTGCACAATGTGATTATGAATTAAGAATTAAATGCTACGTAATTTTGTTATCACTCGCCGGCGCGTCTCCCGCGTTAATACACGTTCGAACATTATGAACGCAATGCACGCGAATGATATCAAATCAACATTATAATCATTTTTATCGAAAAAATAAGTTTGAATTGGCCTCTTTCGCTAATTACGGGGATATTTATAGAATTGGTTATGACGTAGGGCTCCGAGCGTAGCTTAAAAGTGAATGAGAATAGTCTCCTTTACTGCGACCTGCGGAGCTCCGGCCACGACGTATTTACCTTTACTGCGACCTGCGTAGCTCCGGCCACGACGTATTTACCTTTACTGCGACCTGCGGAGCTCCGGCCACGACGTATTTACCTTTACTGCGACCTGCGTAGCTCCGGCCACGACGTATTTAATCCGTAATTCCGTAGTAAGCAAATGTACTTATGTATGTAAAAAGCAGATTTTGTTGCGCGTTGACGTAAAACATAGATTATGCATGGTGAAATTTAACTCTTTCACCGCACCTAAGATGAAATTGGGTGAATCAATCAACTATTTATTGTTGTTATTTTGTCCCATCAGACAGGAGACAAGAGTAGCATAGTTCGTTAGAAGAAATCTTGTCGTGTCGAAGAAGGCCGGGTCGTCTAATTCCAGTACTGTACTGTACTCACGCGGTCCGTTGCTCACGCCGCAAGTCGCTGTCGTCGTTCCGGGCTCGGGAGTGGCCGGGCCGTCTCACTCCAGTACTGTACTGTACTCACGCGGTTCGCTGCTGGCGCCGCAAGTCGCTGTCGTCGTTCCGGGGTCGGGAGTGGCAGAGGCCGGGCCGTCTCACTCCAGTACTGTACTCACGCGGTTCGCTGCTCGTGCCGCAAGTCGCTGTCGTCGTTCCGGGTCGGGAGTGGTCGAGGCCGGGCCGTCTCACTCCAGTACTGTACTCACGCAGTTCGCTGCTCGCGCCGCAAGTCTCTGTCGTCATTCCGGGGTTGGGAGTGGCCGAGGCCGGGCCGTCTCACTCCAGTACTGTACTGTACTCACGCGTTCCGTTGCTCGCGCCACAAGTCGCCGTCGTTTTTTCTCGTCATTCAGCGGTCGGGCCGTCTCACTCCAGTACTGTACTGTACTCACGCGGTCCGTTGCTCGCGCCGCAAGTCGCTGTCGTCGTTCGTAGTCGTTCCGGGATCGGAGGTGGCCGAGCCGGGCCGTCTCACTCCAGTACTGTACTCACGCGGTTCGCTGCTCGCGCCGCAAGTCGCTGTCGTCGTTCGTCGTCGTTCCGGGGTCGGGTGTGGCCGGGGCCGGGCCATCGAACTGGACGTGCCGGTCGCCATCCTCGCGCGGACTCATCGATGACGACGTCGAAGTGGTCTGGAACAACAAGCCCTTTTAATGACACTGTTGTTTGTGATACAAATGTGACACGAAGAAATTCAAAACGAGCATCATTACCGAATGACTATAATATAATAGTAAGACAAAATTCGGATTTAATCCTGAACGAAGCGAAGGATTCTAAAATTTGCAAAGCGTATTTTTAATATTTTATTGTGTTAATATTTTATACTGGTATTAAAATGTTCTAGAACAGAAGTGCCACTTTGTTCCCTCCTAGCAGGGTAGAAAAAGCCCTTTTCGTTATCGTATATTACACAAAGTTTATCAATGGGAGATACTGAAACAATATATAAAAACAAAAATATTGTATCTTGATCTTCGAATATTTTTCAGTAATTTATTTATTTACATAGGTGCAATTTACAAAGAACATGGGGTCGTCACACATGAGTGTAATTTTCATTGTTAAATACTTTTCCGCAAGAGAATTATTGAGTTACATACTACATCAATTTACACTACAACGCCCAATGTTCAATGGTTCATCCCCAATAACCTTTCAGGCAGCTAGAAGCTAGGAGCAGACTGCTCACTAACTGACATCAGCATAATAATGCAGCAACCGCCATTTTTAAGAACTTGGCGGGTGCGCCGTGACGTCTGTATATTTTTACAAGCGTTTATTTACTTTCTCTGTTAGTATGTATGAGTGGGTCAAATTTTGGAAACTAAATTAAACCCACTTCCCGATTTCCGATTGAACTGAAAATTTGTATACATATGTAAGTCGGGTGATAATGCAATATTATGGTACCATCAAGCTGATCTGCTGATGGAGGGGGGAGGTGGCCAAAGGAACTCTGTAATGATAATGAAACAACGTAATTAAATGTGTTTGAGGTTTTTAGAATTGTCGTTATGAGTGTTAGTTGCCTGTGGTAAGAAAAGTACAGTCAGCGATAAAAGCTTGTATCAAAAATGAAATTTTAGCGAAAACCTTATTTACTGATCTATTTTATTTAATCGTATGGCATAGTATTACAAACAGAAAACAAACAGTTATAAATACAGATTAAGTCCAATCAGCCACTTGGTGGCTTCGTCGCTAAGGGTGATCAGGTCATCAGGAGGTTGGTCCATTGGCATAACGCGTTATGGACCATCGTCGATAATGTGCTGGATTGTTTTTACTGATTTAAAATATTTCATAGCCGCCTGAGGGGGATATCTAAAGTTTATAGTTATTTTTTATTTATAAATAAGTAAAGGATGTACTAAAATACCCCATGTTCAAAACCTAGAACTCAATGTTACTTTAATATACAGCAGACCATCCTTAACAAATTTATACTCCATATTGTACTACAGTTACCTGTCTAAAACATAAATATTTGTACACACGAAAGCTAAACTCAATTATTCAATACGTAATAAAGTACGCCGGTATTATTTAACTTTAACATTGAATATCGATTATTACATTTAGTCCCGCGACGTCGCTCGCCCGCCCGAGTCAAACAGATGCATGCAACCTTCGGTAATGTCCTTGGTTGATCCGTTTTTAGAAATATAATTACTGATTAAATAAACCACACAGCAGTTACTATTAATACTGATATTCTATATTAATGGCAGTTGGACGCGTCGTTTTCTAATTTGCAAGCTTTTATGTAACAAGTCATGCACCTGACAACAAACTGTTATCGATGCGGTAAACTGAAGCGATTCGTGACAATTTTTGGAGTAAAATGTCAATAACTCCATAATTGATATAAATAAAAAATGTTTTATATTTTAAATGGATAAAACGCATCTTTCTTCATTATTGTATGTATTACACATGTTTGACTCTTTAACGCAGAAAGAGTAATTTCTAAAGAGGTGTTCTCAAATACTTTGTGTTTGGGGCTTTATGGAAATCGATGGGTCTTGCACTGGTTTTGACTGAATTTTGAAGCTTGTTTTATTTTAAACGTGACTAGGCCTATTTGAGACGCTTTAGAAACGATCGCCTTAGGAATTTAAAACAGGGTAACCATAATACTTACATAATTTTTGGGACAAAAAACAAAGCATACTGAACACGAAAATCTGTTTTTAGCGGTAAAATTTCTTTAATTTAACTAAAATCACATGTGCGCTTTTATAATTACATAAAATTTACGTTATTGACAGCAGTAAATCAATTAAAAAAAAGAAACAATATCTAGAAAAACGGAATATTATTTTAGTTAAATAATACGAACAGGCATGAATAGCAGTGTCAATAACAGTTCTATAGTTCGCAAATTCACTTTTTGTTAAATTCCACTTATAATTTTTATCGTCGTAAATTATGTTACACTGACAATCTAGACAAATCGATTGACATAAGAATCGTTAAACTTGTGTCAAGCTCGGCCCACGCCTTGGGTCCGTACAGTCAAGTGCAAAAATATGTACTTATCGAAAGAATCGTCTCATAAATATGGTACTACGCTCTTATTACACTGGAATAAGATGCTATGGGACATATTTTTGAGTAAGATGTGTACACCCATATTTATATGTGTACAAACATATTAGAGTCGGACCAAGAAAATTCTGCATGACATTTAGAACAACAAAGTGTTACGATGTCATTTCAAATTTCTATGAAGATATGACGCTTATTATGACACTTTCTCTTTTTGATCTATTCAAATCGATGTAAATCTCTGACTCTCTGATTCTACTCCTTTGCGTCGCGCTGTCTGGTACCTAAAAGAGGAAGGTATGACTGTGCCTTTTGTTTGTTTTCGTTGAACTTTGCGGGGGTACTTAATTGCCCTTAGAAGCCTCAGATACGTCTGGACTTACCTGACTCGGCGACATCGTCGAAGTCTGGGACGGCTCCGCGGGCGAGGTCTCCGAGCTGCTCCAGCCCAAGCCCCCTCGGGTCGATTCTGGAACAATAACTCTAATTAGATACTTTCTCCATAAGGTGTAAGGAGCGTGTGTCAAATATAGGGGACCCCCTTTTTTACTGACCCGAAGTGTGAATGGCACGTTGAATTTTTGGGTCTAACCTTCAATGGCAGACCTTCGCACGTGGAACTGTGATCACATGAGCTGTAAAGCACATGTTACGTGGGATGGTGCTGTCGACGATCACCACCGTGTACTAAGACCGATCTATCAGAATGATGTCACGACCATTTTTAAATAACTGACGTATTATTCAAGGTCAATTTTTACCCACAGTACTATGAGGGATCCTACTCCGAGGCACCGGTCGTCATCGTCGTATGTCCGTCATCCAGGTGCCCCAGCTAATACTCACCGTACTTGTGGCGCGCCCTTGCTGTCGCGGCGCCGCTTGGTCTATGCACGTTACCGCGTCCAGTGTCTCCCCAACCCCCCTCCCCCCATTCCAGGTGTACCGCACATTCACCGTACTCGGGGTGAACCGGAGCTGCGCTGTCGCGGCAGGGCTCGGTCGACGCGCAGGACCGCTTCGCGTCCAGCGCCTTCCCCCTACACGTCCAGGTGGACCCCTCACTCACCGTACTCGGGGGGAACCGGGGCAGCGCTGTCGCGGCGGGGCTCCGTTGACGCGCGGTACCGTGTCGCGTCCAGCGGCTCCGCCCTCGTCTCCCCCCACACCACTCGGTCCATCTCCTCGTCCAGGTGAATCTCCTCCCCCTCCGCCTGAACACACAATAAAACAATCATCAATAAAAAATTGTAATCCATCTTTCACTCTCTCTCGTATTGTGTATGTTCTACTCAAAATTACTAGCTGTATTGATTCTAAATAGGAGAAAAGTTACGTCACTGTACAACTTATTTATAACAATAAAGGCATTAATTATGTCGTGTAGTTTTATTCCTTATTCAAACTAAGCATTAATCAAATTATTCTGTCGTGGGCACTGTGGGCAGCACTATCACCTAAGCAAACCACCCAAGCAATCAGTATGTCTGTTATATTAGCAATCAGTAAATAATCTTAAACAAAATTCGAATGAAGGACAATTAATATACTCTGCGGGGAACATCGTCTTATAGTAAAGTTTATCGTTTTCTGGATGAGATGAGTTTATATTTATATGTAGAACTACGATTGAAAAGAATATGCAAGATAATGTTTAAATTGAAATAATAGTATACAATTGTATAATCTTCAATGTTTCTTTTTGTTTTTTTCATATGAATTGTCGCTGGGAAGTAAAAAATCCGGGTTTGAGAATTACAAGTAGGATGTTGCTCGGAACCGCCGGAAACAGCACTCCACGCCCAAAACTGGCTTGTATAGATGTGTGTGCCACAACCGCAGTACGTGCACCACGAAAGAGTTGAAGTGCACGTAATAACGACAGTAGCACATTTTAAAACTTTAGCCCTTTCCCGACTAGCTTAAAATAATATTGAACACAATATATGATTCTGGTGTAGACTCCCGCAGGTTGCTCCGGAACCTCCGGCAACGACACAAATCACTCGCAATGATGTCCGCAACGACCGCGGCAGCAGCGGCAAGCACCACGAACGACGTAAAGAGCACGTATTAAGGACGTAGCACCCTCAGCGAGTAATCAGTCTTTCAGTTTTATTTTTAAAACTTTAGCCTTTTTTGTACAAAATTAAAAAATAACATAAATCAATATTTTATCCGGCGTTGGATTCGTTATAGGTACTTATACTACGACTAGTTTTTACTGAAACATTACTTTCGGCCCGATTCGAAATTTGAGATACCTACGTCAAATACTAGGTTTAGGTTTTTGTTTGAAAAAAAAAAAACCGGCCATGTGCGAGTCGGACTCTTGCACCGAGGGTTCCGTACAAACATATAGGTATATATTATTATATGTTGTAACTAAAAATTTACGGTTTTCGCATTTTTTCCTTTATTTGTGCTATAAGACGTTACTTCGTACCAAAATTCAAGATTCTGAGTTCACGGGAAGTACCCTGTAGGTTTTGATTCCCTTGCGAGTGTCGAAAATTTGCGGAAATTTGCGGCATAAACGGCTGTATCTTTTGATTGCGTTGGCTTAGAAATTTGATTTTTTCACAGCTCTAAGGGACAGTAGACCTAAGTATTTGATATAAATCCCAGCTTGAAACCTCCTCGCGTTCCTGAGAAAAAGGGTTTTGATAGACATACAGACGGACGGACGGACAACAAAGTGATCCTATAAGGGTTCTGTTTTTTCCTTTCAAGGTATGGAACCCTAAAAACGTCACTTTTGACACTGACGTATCCGATCCACATCGTATCTAGGCCGAATAACTAGTTTCCATCGAAAGCCTTACGTAAAACTACTTTTAACTAGGGAAAAAGCGTTTTCACTAAAAACGGGTTTTCTTGGTAACAGATGTATAGAAATTAGGGTCCTAGGGTAGAAATTACCTTTGAGCAGATTCTCACTGTAAGACGTGCGCGAGTCCAAAACAACGAGTACGACCCTAATATCGACCAAAAATTTGAAATCTACTTAATATATTCTATCCTTATTTTTCAGGGTACGGTATACACATTCTGTCCATTGATGTTATTTATTCCTCTAAATTATTCAGTGTACATTTTCCATATCTGTATAATAAGTATAACACAACAGTCCAACAACCTGTTTTCAATATATAACAGTGATTTCAACTAAAGCATCTGACGTTTTTCGTCGCCAATTAAAATCCATGTTATTTTCTAATCAACAATACATGCTATGTCATTATTTTCCATTCTCCAATACTAACCAGCTATTAAAGTGGCTAGTTTCTTCCGAGCCCAAAAAACATCTCTTTGGCACCGAAATAGAGCTCTTATTAGCTAAGCAAATATTATGGACTTGTGACATTTTAAAGTGATAACGTGTGTCAGTAAAAGAGACATTTACCCTTTGAATTTACCACGGTCTTTATGAAATTTTGATTTCTGTCAACTTGTCGTTAAGAGTCCGCAGCAAACTCGGTTCTTCATACAAAGGTAGTGACGCTCTCATTTAAAAAAGGTTGGCTATATTGCTCTGAAACTTTGTACTTACAATAGGATATTGTATATCTATGCATAATTAGTTTATATAGCTTCAGATATCATGGTAAAAAAAATACAGCGAATTTAAGATTTTTATACAAACCTTGTTTATGCTCCATCTCGTTTGTTTAATGAGCTGGAGCTATATAATAATACATTGTACAACAAGGGGGAGTAAGTGAAATTTTGGATAAGAGGATGGTAATTACTGACAGCCACTAGCTGGAGGGAATTAAAAGACCCGAATTTGCAATATTCTTACCCCCGGAGTTACACAATGTATTTCATCACACTTGCGAAGAAAAAACTAACTTTTAAGCAAAATAATTCTTAAATACGGTGACATATCAAACATTCGTCCGCGATTTTGTAATTTCTTCGCAGGTGAGGCATCGAAGACACAGACCTATTCGGCATTCAGCTACGATTGAAAATTATGTAAAAATATTTTAAGCGCCCGTAAATTAACCAAATTAAATAACTTTAACATAAACAAAAATATTAAGTTATATACGTCAGTATTTTAAAAGTAAAACTCGTTAACGCTACTTGGTTTGTATGAATAAGTTAAATAATTAAAGAAAAAAGCTATAACTCCCTAGGGAGTTATATCTTTTTTTTTTCACAATCCTTAACTCCCCCGGGAACAAAATAGGCCTTTGTCCTTCAGCACACCTGCATGAAATAAGATATTTTTCGAGCAAGTGTGATGAAAACTGATTACAGGCATAGATATACCTCATGTTGTATGTGAAAAGTTTCATTACAGTATAATTCTCTAGTTTTTAATTAATTAACAGGTTGCCCAAGATACAGGCTATGCCTAGTTTGGTCCCCTGTTCAAACTGTTCTTATAAAAGTAATGCTGTACGCATAAACCTCGACTTTGTGTATGTTCACCACAGTTGAACCCATTTTTGTGTGCGATAATAAATTATTTATTCATTTACATTCTTATAAATCATATCATAAAAACACGGTTTTAAAATGAGAACGTAACTCCGTTTGAAACTCGGCCGAGCTTGCGGCGGACTCTTAAATCAAGGTAAAAGCTGCAGTACCTAATATTATATTCAATCAAAGCACTTAACACTAGATTTCCTTCGTATATTCTAGCTTTTATAAGTATAACAACTTACTTCAAGTATTCTGATATTGACTGTCTAAAACCTACTTTTGTCTGACCTAGTTCTTGTATCTTATATACGTGTTGGTCTACATCAAATTGTAAATAAATTGGATTGACATACTTTTGTTAAAGTTCACTTGTGTCAGTTACACGGTTTTTTTTTTAAAGTCCGTTAATTTCAAGAGTGCATTCCTGAGCTTAACCTTTGGTATGCTTCGGAGCAGATCTGCCCCATATATATTCAACCAAATTCAACTTAAACATGAAGATGTCATGGTTAGTAAATAAATTAAGTAGCTTCCTCAAAGAAGATTTTTTCTTTCCCCGGTATTCTAATTAACTCCATTTTGGAGATAATCATGATTTATTTTTATTTGATAAGGCCTCAATGAGCGTATACACTTGCCTTAGGGCTTACTTACATATTGATTCGTGTTTAGTATGAGTTAATACCTTTGCTAGTAAACGGAAGTACTCCTAAACGGATCGATATTCGAAATGTCATAGTTTTCAATTGTTTGGTGGATTTAATAGAATGTCCGTGTTATAGATCGTGTCATTCACAGAGACGCGTGCCTTGACCCGTATTATCACGTCATTAAAGGTTAGATTTGACAAATCTACGCGTCATAGTGGACACGCTATTCATTACTTTTACGAAGCAAAAAAAGTATATATATTAATTATGCCATTCAGTTTAACCCTTAACCACCTACCTACCGTCTCACAGACTCATTCAATAATAAAAATGGTATAATTCTAAGTGTGAGCATCGGAGAAACGTGTGTGTCCTTGTACCTTCCTCCCTCCCGCCTCAGTGCCGCATCACCGCTCGCCGAGGTCCAGTGCCGGATTAAGACATTTTGGTGCCCTAAGCATTTCTAGACCATGGTGCCCCCTCATCAAGATTACATTGAATTTTCTTGGTAAATTGAGTGACGTTTATTGCCGCATTACTTCTGAGAATAGAATTTTCAATCCGTCACATCATTTTATCACGGAAATTGACAGAACTGCAGTATTAATGTTCCAAGAGTAGGTAAGGTCAAGTGTAAGCAAATTCGAAGACCGTGCTTCGCATAAGTCCGGAGGCCAAGCCAACCATGGTCCAAGTGTAAGCGAAGACGTAAGACATAGGCAGTATTCCGCACAGGATTTTGGAACCTCTAGAGCTTTCCTGCGAAGCTCATTCATGTGAGGGCAAAGGCCAAGCTTCAGTAGGGGCTTAGCCATTGGCCATTGATTTTTGTCAGAACAAGTACCAATGGCCACAAATGTTTTAAATAGCAAATTATTATTTACGGAAACGGGACTTAATAGGGTAAGTTTTAAAATTACCTCTGACCCGACGTTTCAAGGACGGCGTTGTCTCCATGGTCTCGGAGAAGACTGTGTAAAGTCGACATCATTATTTTGACGTTGGAAGTAATTTTAGAACTTAATCAAACGCGCGAATAAGTCCCGTTTTCTTAAATAATAATGTGTCACAATTAGGCCAATACAATTAGATTTTTTCGACCTAAAAATACGTGTAATCCGAGTTTGCTCCATTCCAGGACGTGTACATAAATGTTTCCCCGTTTTCAGTTTTTTTGCTTGTAAATCGAAAACGGTACGGCCGACGGAAAATTTGTTCTAATTACAAGTATTATTAAAATTGATATCTAAGGATCCGAAATGTAATTTAACTACGTTCTTGCAATAAAATATATTGATTGATTGATTGATTTAATACCTTAAACACATTAACACATTTGTTAAGGTACCCCTTAACATGTATTCGTTGTACCTAAATTGTAAATTAGGTCGCCATTTTCTTATTTTTGGTAAAATCATGTTAATAATCCAAAAACGCTTTCTTACCAGTGTCTGATCCACCAAGTGCTATTGTAATTGATAGTGGGTTCCTTCTACATCGAGTGGTTTGGCAATCCAAAGGAAAAAATTATCTCCTAAGGATCCCAAAATGTATGCACACCTCCTGGGATAGAGCAAACTGGGATTACACGCATTTAGGACCAAATAAATGTAAAACACGACCAGTTTGGCCTAGTGGGTAGTGACCCTGCCTACGAAGCCGATGGTCCCGGGTTCAAATCCTGGTAAGGGCATTTATTCGTGTGATGAGCATGGATATTTGTTCCTGCTGAGTCATGGGTGTTTTCTATGTATTTAAGTATGTATTTATAAATATTTATATATTATATATATCGTTGTCTAAGTACCCTCAACACAAGCCTTATTGAGCTTACTGTGGGACTTAGTCAATTTGTGTAATAATGTCCTATAATATTTATTTATTATTATTATTTATATTTATTTATTTAAAACAATTTCCAGCTTGCTTGAATTAATTCCTCAAAACGCTATTTTTGGATCTAATTTGATTGGCCTAAATCGTGAAGGTGTTTTTAAAGGCAAAGTCTAAGGCTGAATGCGCCGAGCGTTCGATCAGCGCTTACGGATGAGGCCAAAGGTCGAGCTGGAAGAAAGCAAGGCTTGAATTTGACCAATGGCGAGGTATGAATAGCTGGACGTCCGCAGCGTCCGATCGCGGCGCGTTATCATATAATACAACTAATGGCGAGGTGTGAGCAAGGCAGCCCAGCTGCGAAAGAGGACAGCATGGATTTGGATCCATGGCCAAGCGAAAGTGGGACAGTTTGCATAAAGTAGAAGGCCTGGCGTCGCATAAGACCTAACGCCGAACTGCAAAAGAGTGGCTTGAAATCGAACCTATGTAATCACGGTCCTCCTACTGCTCAGCCTTTGCCTTAACTCGAAATCGCAACTTGATAAGATGCTTTTGTTTTTCGGCCTTCGCAGGGCCCTTTATTACACTTTGACAATTAGGTCGCAGGATCGCGGCTCTGCAGCAACTCGGCCTGGCCGACACATCTGGTGTGCAAGAGACCAAAATACGCTACAAAATCGGTAATCTACGTCGAGAAAATCTGTTGGCCACAAGCCCGACGGTAAGATTTTTTGGCCATGAGCTTTGATGGCCTCCGCGTAAGGTTGGAGATGTGCTTACGTGTACTCACTCTCTTACGACCCTTCGTTATTAGATGGGTACTTGCACACGTATCAAAAAGTTTCGTGTACATAAGTACTACACTACGACTGCGATGCTGATGCAGCCTGCGCGTTTTTTTTTCCTATGATTTTGGTGCCCCCCTAGACGTGGTGCCCTAAGCAAGTGCTTATTTTGCTTAATGGTTAATCCGGCACTGCCGAGGTCGGTCGTGCACGCGTTTAGTTTTGGTGAGTATATTTCTGCCTCGGCCCATCTCTGAGACGGGTGGTAGGTGCTTACGTTTTTTTTTCTTGGGGTCTCGGAGACGGGTTGTAGGAGGCTACGTAACTATGCACTCTTATTTTCTTTACCAACGCAACTGTTTGTCTAGTATAATAGTCGGTGACCTTGTCTTCGTAAAAGTACACTTATTATCTTATGAGCGACGAATATTACTTTAAAAGTTTTAAGTGTTTTTCTATGCATCTAAGTAGGTTTGTAAATACTTAAAAATGCTCTAAATCGCATACTTTTCCACAACTACAACGATCATTTGCCAACACTCCAAAACGCTAATGGTGTTGAAGAACGCTTGGAAGTGCGCAAAACCTGCTCTACGTGTGACCCGAAGAAGAAACGCAGAACGCAGTACATGTGTTTCGAATGCAAAAAACCAATTTGCCTAGAATGTGCGAACAAATTGTGCATTCGCTGCCGCGAAAAACAGTAACTTGGTGGTCTGCAATTTTATTAAAATAGTGCCTTTTTTGTACCGTTATATTGCTAATTAGCTTTGTTGATTATTAAATAATAAGAAATAATTACTTGGATCTCTATAAGAAGTTATAATTTACGTTGATCTCACCTTTTAAAGGATATATTGTTCCTAGAGTAAAATTAAAGACAGGCGCCATATGTTTAAGAGAAAAATATGTTATGTTCGTGTTTTTGATGTTATTTTTTATATTAATAAACAATTTAACTTGGGTTATTGTTGTTTCTATTTCCAAAAACCTATATAAACCATAACATTTAAAATATAAGGTCGATATTATGTAGCCGTCCTAAGGACGGGAGGTAGGTGCATGTGTAATAAAAATAGTAGGTAGGTAGTTAAGGGTTAAATGTACTTAGCTATACCCCGAAGTTAACAGAGTTAAAAACTGTATGAATTTTACAAATAAATTTAAAAAGTAATTTTGCAATAAAACAACTTATGTCGATGTACAGTCGAGTTCTCAAACGTCTCAAACGACCCGATTCGAAATTTAAGGTACGATAGACGTATAGATTGGATATGTCCAGGGATCGGAAACCGGTATTTTTTGTATGGGAACGAAAACGGTATTTTTTCGTTCTTTGTTAATTACTTCATTTCTAATTAGGCAATCTAATAATACGAAGTCGTTATCTGAAAACACAACTGAGTCCTACATTTAGAGTATAAAATAAACCGAAATATATGGTTATTTCGATGTTTTTGCAAAAAAAAAGGTTCCGATCCCTGGATATGTCAATGTCAAAAGTGACGTTGTTTGAAGAATCGTAATCCATATCGTATCTTTAGCAAATGTGTGACGTATCTTAAAGTTCGAATCGGGCTGTATATCCCAAAAAATATAATTACACGAATCTAAGACACTGACAATAAGGTCGTGTAAATATATTTTTGGAAAGTTGGCTTGTATAGGTGTTTTTGAACTCGCCGTAATGTACGCACAAGGTTGAGTCATTACCAACCAGGCTACCCACCGACTAGGCCAGGCCAGCCGAGACGACGACTCGCTATGTCAATGGGAGCGCAGTCTGAAGGGAGTCAAGACTACCGCCCTTACCACGAGTTCATCTCCGCCGTTTATGCTAGCAACTGGATAAAGTCACTCGCAGTCCCTCTCGTACCTACTGATATATTATGAGTTGCACTTCCCGTGTACCACGAGACACTTTACCACGAGTTTGAGTCATCTGCTTTGAGACAGCTCAGTTTTTATAATTACAGTTAAATTTGAATTTATTTCAACGTGTTAGAGACACGAGTTTTTTGTAGATACTTGAGTCCTTTTCAAGAAACACTCAATTTAAAAAAAAACCAAATGCATTCATGTAATATTCATGGGTTAGGTACAGAAATCATAAATTAACGCCTATTTTGTCCTATTATAAAGATAAAACCTATAAAACTTATGACAGAGTTTTTATTTGAAGGCTCGAGTCCAAAAGGACTTTTTAGGTGTAGTTCAAAAGAACTACACCTACAAAGACTCGATAAAAGTCTCTACTCGTGACTTCAGAAACTCGATATTTCTTTAGTTAAATTTCGTAAAATTTAGACTCAAAGACTCGAGACCAACACTAAATTTACCTCGGCTGTGTACGCTCAGTGTATCTCGTGCATAAACTCACAGTGTATCTCGCTCTTACATGCATTGGAGTGAGTGAGATGTACAATGAACATTCGGTAGCTATTAAGCCGGTGTCAGAATCATGGTAAGGGTAGAGATGTTGGTGTGTTAATTATACCACATTACAAACGTGAACCGCTCAAGACTCGACTAAGCCGACTGAACAATATTCACAATAGTTACAGGTGAATTAAAGTTGTGTATCTCATATATTAGTGTAAGACTGTATTAGAGTGAGTAATGAGTGAGACAGTCGCTAGCAAATACGGCGGTGGTAAAATCATTACGAACGTGAACCGCTCAAGGCTCGACTAAGGCAACTGAACGATATTCCCAATAGTGACATGTGAATTAAACTAGTCGCTAGCGAATACGGCGGTAATAGAACCATGGTAGGGTTAGAGCTGTCGGTGTGGTAATTACCACATTACGAACGTGAACCGCTCAAGGCTCGACTAAGCCGACTGTACGATATTCACAATAGTTACAGGCGAATCATAGCAGTGTACCATAACATGATAACTTTTTATGTTGTTGGCAACGAATCACAAAATTTGAGAGGGACAGTCCTGAACTACGTATATTATGAGTATGACAGTAAAAAGTTGTCGTCGAAAAACAGAAAATTCTCATGTCCAACCACAAGTCTGGCGTCGTTCTAGAACGACTCATTCTTCGAGCACCGTCGTATTCGCTAGTTACTACCTCAACTCACACCGATACACTAGTATATGTATCACTTGTAATTACCACATTACGAACCTCGGTGCTTAGCCAACGTTAACGTAGCGTAGTCATCTCTCTCTATCACTCTTTCATATTAGTGTGATAGTTACCAATAGCGGCGAAGAATTTAAGTAAATGGTATCTAAATATTTTAGAATATATCTCAAGAATGTTTAATTTGTAACAGCGACAGTTGCGTTTCGTGAATGATCGGCACGTTGACTCCCAATAGTTACAGCTGGCTAATGCCAATGACACTTGCACATCGAAAATTGTCAAACGAAAAAAAAATCGGGTTGACAGATGCTACAGTTATGCTCAACAGTTGTCATCTTGGTTAGCCCCCCTTGGTGAATTAAACTTATTAGTGTATTTGTGAGCCGATGATCTTGCGAATGTCTTCACATAGTTTAATCATAAGATTTGAAACCATTTAATGCGAAAAGTGATAGGAAAAGCTGATACTCTTCAAACTACTGGATTGATTTATCAAATATTGCTTAGAACTACTGCAAGGAAACTCGGTTTCACGTAAAAAACTGCACTGAAATCGGTCCGTCCGTTTGAGAGCTACGATGCCACAGACAGACAGACATACATTGGCGTCAAACATATAACACCTCCCTTTTTGCGTCGGGAGTTAAAAACTGAATATAGCTCCGCTATTTATAAAATAATCCAAAAACTTAATCAACAACAATTGCGATTATATGCAACAGATCGGTTCACTTATGCGGACACTGGCACGCGTAGTATCCTGAAGACGTTGGCAGGTAGGATGGATGCACAATTACTCAAGCATCAGATGTTGAGAAATGGTGCATCTAGATTGCCTAGATTTTATTTTATTATAACTATTCATTATACTACTTTTTGTGTTGTCTATCTTACTTAATCATGTGTGTATCTAATTATATGTCACTAAATTAATTTTAAGATTTATTATGCTGTACTAACACTATGGAACTCCCAAGATTCGAAATAATAATAAAATAATAATTGAATTGAATTTTCACAAAATTTCACGAAGTAATATTAGTTAATCGAAGGCCATGCTATATTTTTCATAATGTCTATATCCAAAGGGGAAAATGGCGAATAAGTGAAGTTTCTTAGCGGTCATCTACTTCCCTCTTAAGAGCCAAGATCACTGGAATACGGCCGTGAAAACATTTTTAGCGAATAAGGCTGAGCCGGCTTAAAACCATACGACCGCGAAATCGGCGCTGATAGATTTAATCGACCCCCAAAAAACAGTTGTGCCCATGTACGTGTCTTTGCATAGAGTTATAGACACTCGTGGATCTATTGCAAGTTGAGAAAATCATATTATAGGTAGAATACTTAAAAAGTAGTGCGCCAGATGAGTTAATTTTGTTGACTTAAATGTTACTACACACAATAATATATATGTAAATATAATAATTAATAACTATGTGGGGACAATTTTACACAAATCAACCTAGCCCCAAACTAAGCTAATTTTGTACTATGGGTACTATGCGACGATATACATACGTATACAGGGTGATTCAGGAGACGTGAGCAGGATCAAGCCTGCATATTCGGTAAATTATCAGCAACTGTTTCGTACCAGTATTTGTGAGATTAACGTTAATTTAATTTTTACTGTTCAAAAAAAAGAGTTTTATTTTATTTACGATATTTATGGTCACCCTCTTTGTTTTATCCATAATAAGTGACAAATTGAATGACATCGGAGTGTGGTTACTTTTATAAAATCGTATCTCACTCAAGTGTGACATTTTATTTTCTTCATAATCAAAGTGCTGTCATAACGGTTAAAGAGGTTTTATCTTTGTTAATTAATTGTTGTAGGGTGTCCATGATTGTAGATAATCAAATTTGTCCTTAAGAAAAAGTTAAATAACAGATAAAAAGCGTGATTGTTTTACTTAAATATGATGGTGAACGATTCATTAACATTTACTGATTGTGTAGTCTTAGTCCAGCTCACGTCTCATGAATCACCCTGTAGATAAAAGCAGACGTATATACATAGAAAACACCCAGGACTCAGGAACAAATATCTGTGTTCATCACACAAATAAATGCCCTAACCGGGATTCGAACCCGGGACCATCGGTTTCATAGGCAGGGTCACTTCCCACTAAACCAGACCGGTCGTCTAAAGTCTAAATAAGTATAAAGTAAAAAGTAAAAAATACATCCATTAAACTACGAAATCTGTTTTAGTAATAGTTCGTGAAATGGCACTTATGAGTTAAAGTAAGTTTTTCATAAATAATTCAATAAGCAAATTCATTTACCAGTCAGCTGTATTTTTTGCGTTGTCATATCACGACTTACCAAAAACTAACGAACCAAGCTAACGGCCCGATTCGAATAATGATTGAGCATGTTTAAGATCTTGGAAAGATCTTTAAAAGATCGATAGCTAAACGACATATCAAAATTGACGTTTATTTCGATTCCGCTGTGATCCCAATAAGATCTATCTACGATATTTCTAACGTCAAAGTGACATTAGTTGCCCGAATCTAGCTGCTTCTGTCAATTATACGACATACAAACAATATCTAAATGAGAACTTATCGTTATCGTATCTCATTCAAGAATCTTCGTATCGGGCCGTAACTGTCTAAAAATGTTGAAATTACAGAGTGGAAGGACGCTGGCACACTGGCGATTTGCGAGCGAGAATCTCAACAATAAGTAACGCGTAATTCCTCCAGAAAAGCAAGTGTATGTTTAGAAACTTTAACCCCTTAAGTCCCGATGTGCTTTTAAAAGGACAAAATCACATCGAAATTTGAACTATAATTAAATAAAAGAAGTTTCCAAATTAAAAACTGCAAAAATGACTCCGGGACTTAGCAGTCTAGTCATGCTAAATACCCGCACAGTTGTGCTGTCACCATTGAACATCGATATCACAAAAACGCCACAATCAAACAATCGACAATAGCGAATGAATAATTTATTCGACGCGTACTGGCTGCTAACACTCACGAGTAGTGTTTACCTTTTATTGAAGTTTTTCATTAACGATAAAATTGATTTGTATTTGCTCAAAAAGCTATAACAATTTATTTGTCCTTATTAAACATTTTGACGACCAGTTTGGTCTAGTGGGTAGTGACCCCGCCTACGAAGCCGATGGTCCCGGGTTCAAATCCTGGTAAGGGCATTCATCCGTGTGATGAGCATGGATATTTGTTCCTGAGTCATGGGTGTTTTCTATGTATTTAAGTATTTATATATTATATATATCGTTGTCTAAGTACCCTCAACACAAGCCTTATTGAGCTTACTGTGGGACTTAGTCAATTTGTGTAATAATGTCCTATAATATATATATATATTATTCTAACTTCGTCTGTGTATTATGATGATAAAAACTATCTTATGTCGTTCGGTTAAATCGGTTCAGCAGTTTAAGCGTCAAGAGGTAACTCACATACAGACAAACAGACAGTGTTACTTTCACATTTATAATATTATATTTTATTAAAGTAGGGGTTAGGAGGGATCCGTTGCGGACTATTTCCAAAAATTAAAAAAAAAAACTCGGAAACGTGTTGGAAATCTCACAAGAAATAAAGTTTCCATTTTGACAATGGAATTGTTCGTCAACAAAAATCTGAAAAGTTAGCGAAATTATTCCATGTGGATAATTTGTATAGCGATGGGTGGGACATTCATTGCACACCGAAGTGTTTTACGGATCCGATCTGGATCCGAGTTACTCTTCTATAAAGAAACCATACCAAACAATGAAAAACAATGAAGTTGTCGCAATCGCAAACTGTACCACGCGACCAAAACGTCGTAAGCGCCGTAAAATTCATGGCGCTTACGCGTTCAGGTCGTGAGATTCACGCTAGCGTTACATGGTTTGTTGTCAAAACAGCAGCGCAAAATACTGGTTATCTGTGCCGATTATTTACTAGTAACAATAGTTCAATGTCAGCATCCAATGTGAAGACCATCGTAAGAGGCAAAAGGACAATCGCTTCTCCATATAAAAATCCCAAACTGTACCTAGCAACCAAAACGCGTAAGCGCCGTAAAATTCATGGCGCTTACGCGTCGTGAGGTTCACCCTCCTCGTCTATGGTTTGTTGTCGAAACAACAGCGCAAAATACTGGTTATCTGTGCCGATTCTACACTAGTAACAATAGTTCAATGTCCGCATCCAATGTGAAGACCATCTTAAGAGGCAAAAGGACAATCGCTTTTCCATATAAGAATCCCAAACTGTACCATGCGACCAAAACGCCGTACGCGCCGTAAAATTCATGGCGCTTACGCGTTTAGGTCGTGAGATTCACGCTACCGTTATATGGTTTGTTGTCAAAACAACAGCGCAAAATACTGGTTATCTGTGCCGGTTCTATACTAGTAACAATAGTTCAATGTCCGCATCCAATGTGAAGACCATCTTAAGAGGCAAAAGGACAATCGCTTTTCCATATAAGAATCCCAAACTGTACCACGCGACCAAAACGTCGTAAGCGCCGTAAAATTCATGGCGCTTACGCGTTTAGGTCGCGAGATTCACGCTACCGTTACATGGTTTGTTATCAAAACAGCAGCGCAAAATACTGGTTATCTGTGCCGGTTCTATACTAGTAACAATAGTTCAATGTCCGCATCCAATGTGAAGACCATCTTAAGAGGCAAAAGGATAATCGCTTCTCCATATAAAAATTGCAAACTGCACCACTCGACCAAAACGTCGTAAGCGCCGTAAAATTCATGGCGCTTACGCGTTTAGGTCGCGAGATTCACGCTACCGTTATATGGTTTGTTGTCAAAACAACAGCGCAAAATACTGGTTATCTGTGCCGGTTCTATACTAGTAACAATAGTTCAATGTCCGCATCCAATGTGAAGACCATCTTAAGAGGCAAAAGGACAATCGCTTTTCCATATAAGAATCCCAAACTGTACCACGCGACCAAAACGCCGTAAGCGCCGTAAAATTCATGGCGCTTACGCGTTTAGGTCGTGAGATTCACGCTACCGTCCTATGCTTTGTTGTCAAAACAACAGCGCAAAATACTGGTTATCTGTGCCGATTCTATACTAGTAATAATAGTTCAATGTCCGCATCCAATGTGAAGACCATCTTAAGAGGCAAAAGGACAATCGCTTCTCCATATAAAAATCGCAAACTGTACCACGCGACCAAAACGCCGTAAGCGCCGTAAAATTCATGGCGCTTACGCGTTTAGGTCGCGAGATTCACGCTACCGTTATATGGTTTGTTGTCAAAACAACAGCGCAAAATACTGGTTATCTGTGCCGGTTCTACACTAGTAACAATAGTTCAATGTCCGCATCCAATGTGAAGACCATCTTAAGAGGCAAAAGGATAATCGCTTCTCCATATAAAAATTGCAAACTGCACCACTCGACCAAAACGTCGTAAGCGCCGTAAAATTCATGGCGCTTACGCGTTTAGGTCGCGAGATTCACGCTACCGTTATATGGTTTGTTGTCAAAACAACAGCGCAAAATACTGGTTATCTGTGCCGGTTCTATACTAGTAACAATAGTTCAATGTCCGCATCCAATGTGAAGACCATCTTAAGAGGCAAAAGGACAATCGCTTTTCCATATAAGAATCCCAAACTGTACCACGCGACCAAAACGCCGTAAGCGCCGTAAAATTCATGGCGCTTACGCGTTTAGGTCGTGAGATTCACGCTACCGTCCTATGCTTTGTTGTCAAAACAACAGCGCAAAATACTGGTTATCTGTGCCGATTCTATACTAGTAATAATAGTTCAATGTCCGCATCCAATGTGAAGACCAGCTTAAGAGGCAAAAGGATAATCGCTTCTCCATATAAAAATTGCAAACTGCACCACTCGACCAAAACGTCGTAAGCGCCGTAAAATTCATGGCGCTTACGCGTTTAGGTCGCGAGATTCACGCTACCGTTACATGGTTTGTTATCAAAACAGCAGCGCAAAATACTGGTTATCTGTGCCGGTTCTATACTAGTAACAATAGTTCAATGTCCGCATCCAATGTGAAGACCATCTTAAGAGGCAAAAGGATAATCGCTTCTCCATATAAAAATTGCAAACTGCACCACTCGACCAAAACGTCGTAAGCGCCGTAAAATTCATGGCGCTTACGCGTTTAGGTCGCGAGATTCACGCTACCGTTATATGGTTTGTTGTCAAAACAACAGCGCAAAATACTGGTTATCTGTGCCGGTTCTATACTAGTAACAATAGTTCAATGTCCGCATCCAATGTGAAGACCATCTTAAGAGGCAAAAGGACAATCGCTTTTCCATATAAGAATCCCAAACTGTACCACGCGACCAAAACGCCGTAAGCGCCGTAAAATTCATGGCGCTTACGCGTTTAGGTCGTGAGATTCACGCTACCGTCCTATGCTTTGTTGTCAAAACAACAGCGCAAAATACTGGTTATCTGTGCCGATTCTATACTAGTAATAATAGTTCAATGTCCGCATCCAATGTGAAGACCATCTTAAGAGGCAAAAGGACAATCGCTTCTCCATATAAAAATCGCAAACTGTACCACGCGACCAAAACGCCGTAAGCGCCGTAAAATTCATGGCGCTTACGCGTTTAGGTCGCGAGATTCACGCTACCGTTATATGGTTTGTTGTCAAAACAACAGCGCAAAATACTGGTTATCTGTGCCGGTTCTACACTAGTAACAATAGTTCAATGTCCGCATCCAATGTGAAGACCATCTTAAGAGGCAAAAGGACAATCGCTTCTCCATATAAAAATCCCAAACTGTACCTAGCAACCAAAACGCGTAAGCGCCGTAAAATTCATGGCGCTTACGCGTCGTGAGGTTCACCCTCCTCGTCTATGGTTTGTTGTCGAAACAACAGCGCAAAATACTGGTTATCTGTGCCGATTCTACACTAGTAACAATAGTTCAATGTCCGCATCCAATGTGAAGACCATCTTAAGAGGCAAAAGGACAATCGCTTTTCCATATAAGAATTCCAAACTGTACTACGCGACCAAAACGCCGTACGCGCCGTAAAATTCATGGCGCTTACGCGTTTAGGTCGTGAGATTCACGCTACCGTTATATGGTTTGTTGTCAAAACAACAGCGCAAAATACTGGTTATCTGTGCCGGTTCTATACTAGTAACAATAGTTCAATGTCCGCATCCAATGTGAAGACCATCTTAAGAGGCAAAAGGACAATCGCTTTTCCATATAAGAATCCCAAACTGTACCACGCGACCAAAACGCCGTAAGCGCCGTAAAATTCATGGCGCTTACGCGTTTAGGTCGTGAGATTCACGCTACCGTTATATGGTTTGTTGTCAAAACAACAGCGCAAAATACTGGTTATCTGTGCCGTTTCTACACTAGTAATAATAGTTCAATGTCCGCATCCAATGTGAAGACCATCTTAAGAGGCAAAAGGAGAATCGCTTCTCGATATAAACGAAGTATATCCGGTCGTTTAATTTTTTTCGGTTTTTTTTATAAGTATAAAAATTAGTGAGTGATTATATGCGGGTGGCCTAGCGGTAAGAGCGTGCGACTTGGAATCCGGAGGTCGCGTGTTCAAACCCCGGCTCATACCAATGAGTTTTTCGAAACTTATGTACAAAATATTGTTTGATATTCACCAGTCGCTTTTCGGTGAAGGGAAACATCGTGAGGAAACCGGACTAATTCCAATAAGGCCTATTTTACCCTCGGGGTTGAAAGGTCTGATGGCAGTCGCTTTCGTGAAAACTAGTGCCTACGACGAAGTCTCGGGATTAGTTGCTAAGCGGACCCCAGGCTCCCATGGGCCGTGGCAAAAATGCAAACAACGCGAGGAAGAAAAAAAAGATAGAAATTAGGAGTGAAAGATAAATTGCGAACATGCTTTTTCACCTCAGCAGCTCGAACAAGCCTACTTTCGTCACTCCAGGGAGTGAGACAATGTAGCTTTTTAATTTACTGAAGGCCATGAAGACAGGAATAAAAACTTTACTTGATGTTGAATTTTTTTAACCTTTATTATGTTCTCACTGCTCAGGTGAAAAGTTGTATGTATCACACGAGAGCAAAGTTATTTTACATCTCGTGTTTTTGAGTCCCTCGCTACGCTCAAGATTCTAACTTAGAATCATGCGCTTCGCTCGTGATTCGATTATAGAATCTTTCGCTTACTCGGGACTCAAAATCAACACTCGCAAGAAATACTAACTTTCCTCTCTTGTTTCACAAATAACTATTGGATGCTCCTAAGCTCCTAACGCGTAGGAAAACATTCCAAATAAGTCGAGAAGCGCTACGCCGTAGGCGGCTACGAGTTGATTTACTACGTGACTACGATATGTTTATTCTCGTAATGTATACATTTTTAGACTCTCATATATTTATAGACTGTACTGTATTCAAGGTGCCCACGAGGAACGCGAGAGATTATAACCACGCGTTTCAGAGGCCAATAGAAGGAAAAAATCTTAAGTACGGTCAACCAATTTGATTCCTAGGCCACTATAGAACCATGTCATAATGACTTCTATGACAGTGCTTATTGAGTGATGCGTGTCAAGTATCTAGTAGTTAAAGCGACAAGGTTCTATAGTGTGGCCTAGGATTCAAATTGGTTGACTGTACATAAGTTTAAGTAAATTTCACAAAAATCTGTATCTGTTTATTTCTTATCGATGATTTCGAAATGTAAACGCTATTTGTAAAACTGTAACTCAAAAAGAATTAAAACTTTGTTTTAGTATAAACGTTTTTTCTGCACAGTGTTACTTGTCACTTTTTGACATTTATTAAAAAGGATATTTGGACTAGGTCCCATAGTGGCAACATCGCCCTCAAAAAGGCGTTTTGCTTTAAGTAACAATAAAAAGATTTTTTTTTTGTAAATGGCTTCAACTCTGAAATTAGGCCAATTCTAAAAAAAGTTTAAAAGGACATTTTAGTCTTTAAATATAATCAGGAATATACTGTTAAAATCTCTCGCAATTCTCATGGGCACCGTGAATATGTATATTGGTCTTGCAATACGAGCCAAAACCTAAGACCTTATTTAATATTATATATGCGAATGTATAACTTTATCTGTCTATATTACCTCTTCACGCTTTAACCGCTGAACCAATATACATAGATGATAGGTACCTATATATATAGTTTAAGGCCCGGAGAAAGATATAAGGTGATTTTAATGACGACCGGTCTGGCTTAGTGGGTAGTGACTCTGCCTATGAAACCGGGTTCAAATCCTGGTAAGGGCATTCATTCGTGTGATGAGCACGGATATTTGTTCCTGAGTCATGGGTGTTTTCTGTGTATTTAAGTATTTATAAATATTTATACACCGTGTTTTTTTTTCGTTAATTTCAACGGTGCATCCCTGAGCTTAAATTAAATAACTTTCTCAAAGACACGGGTATTCTAATTAACCCAATTTCGGAGATAACCAATCATTATTTTTTATCTTATAAGGCCCTTACGAGCGTATACACTTGCATTAGGGCCTGTTTACATATTGATTAGTGATTAGTACAAGTTCATACATTTGCTACTAAACGTAAATACTATCTCGGACGATCGATGTTAGAAATGACACAGTTTCAGTTGATGTCAAAGTTTTCAATTGTTTGGTGGAGTTAAATGTAATTGCGTGTTACAACAACGCTATATTTAACATTTAATTACTTTTTATAAAAAAAAAAAAATAGTAAAAAAATTTTTTTTTTGAAAATTTACTATGCCTTTTAGTTTCTTTAGACGTAGTTACCGATACCCCGAAGTTAACGGAATTCAATAAAAACACGGTGTATATTATATATATCGTTGTCTGGAGTTCCAAATGGCCGAAGACCGTCTGGACGCCCTAGGTACCGCTGGAGAGACGAAGTGCAAAAAGACCTTAGCGAACTCGGCGCCGTCGTCTGGACAGAAACGGTTTTGGACAGAGAAGCATGGCGGTCTCTGGTGTCGGAGGCCAAGATCCACTTCGGGTCGCTGCGCCACAGCAGTAAGTAAGGAAGTATATATCTTTGTCTAAGTACCCACAACACAAGCTTACTTGAGCTTACTGTGGGACTTCGTCAATTTGTGTTATAATGTACTATAATACTTGTATTTATTTATTGTTTATTTAATCAATAATCATCATCATATTTATTATTATTTATTATTTTAAACTTTATTGCACATAAAAAAGAGTACAACAGGCGGACTTAATGCCAATAGGCATTCTCTACCAGTCAACCATAAGGCAAAACAGAGAAAATTCAAGGTGGGTGCAGTGAGAATTAAACAAGAAAAAACCGTAAATTTTAAGCGAAATAAAATTTCTAAATAAATACTATAGTATGTTTCATTATACCTTATGACTATGAGTACATAAATATATACATATATATGGATAAACAAGGATAGATACATATACATACAATTGCACGTGCGTTATGGGTTACTTACCGACTAATTCCCACTACGCCTGCCTTATCAGGTGGTTATTAAGCAAACGTTTAAAAGTTAACTTGCTTGGAGCCTGTCTGATCGCCAGAGGGAGCGAATTCCAGAGAATATTTCAAGCAGGCCCTAATTTTGACGAAGACGAAGTCACGGGTAGAAGCCAGTCAATTTAGAGAAGCGCTGGTGGCCTAGCGGTAAGAGCGTGCGACTTGCAATCCGGAGGTCGCAGGTTCAAATCCCGACTCGGCAATGAGTTTTTCGGAACTTATGCACGAAATATTATTTGATATTTATTTCCGTCGCTTTTCGGCGAAGGAAAACATCGTGAGGAAACTGGACTAATCAAAATAAGACCTAGTTTACCCTCTGAGCTGGAAGATCAGATGGCAGTCGCTGTCGTAAAAACTAGTGTCTACGACAATGATTGGGGTTAGTTGCCAAGCGGACCCCAGGCTCCCATGAGCCTTGGCAAAATGCCGGGACAACGCTAGGAAGAAGAAGATATTTCAAATATAGCATTTCAACGTTTTCTTAAAACGAAAGTGGAGGGAAATCGCCTTTTCATACGTAGTCCTCATTTTCCTCTCTGGATATTAACATTATTGAAAATATTTTGACACAATTTTGTTGTATATCCGCCACAGATATGTACCAACTTTTTTTTGGAATTTTGAATTGTTATAAGAGTTAGGAGTAATGGCAGTCGCTGTCGTAAAAACTAGTGTCTACGACAATGATTGGGGTTAGTTGCCAAGCGGACCCCAGGCTCCCACGAATCGTGGCAAAATGCTGGGACAAAGTGAGGAAGATGATGATAATACAATCTAATAAACATGAATGCAGAAATAGAAATATCTGAGTTCTATGATTGAATGCCCGATTAATCACCGAGATTTATTATCAAGATCCATTACTTGTACGCTAACTGCGGAAATATAAAATTACTACATTTACAGTACATATGGTACTACTTTACCGCACTAGTGCAATAATTGACACATTACGTAACTATGTCGAAAAATTAAGGGGACATGTGTACTGTAAAACGTTGTACGATACATGTGCGAATAGGCAATTCGCAACTCGTGTTGATTTAAAACACTCCCTTCGGTCGTGTTTTAACTTATCCCAAGTCGTTGCAAATTTCCTATTTTTCGCACTTGTATCGTAGTGTACTATTAGTACTATTACAGTAACATATGGTTGGTATGGTCAAAAACTCTGTTTCCAAAAGAAATTTTGCGAAACGTTTCCAAAATATATAAATATCCGAGATCTTTTCCAAAAGTTTAGATCTTCTTGCAACTAGTACAACAACACATTAAAATAAAAAATAAAATAAAAATTGTTTATTTCGGACCACATGAATCTATAGAAATTAGTTAGTTAATTTAACTTCTTAAAAAATCTATGTTAGTCATAAGGACTACGTATCTTACAGGAAACTTAATACAAAAACATACCTAGTATTAGGAGCGATATATAGTCTTACCCTATTTGTCCCATTAATGTCTGGAAACGGACAAAGTCCCAAACACACACAAAACACCCAAATACACGACCTTAATATAGCCCATACATTAAGGTGTATACATATATTGGGCACTTTATCGTTCGTATTCATATTTTCAGGCCGTACGTATTCATTAAAGCCACTCAGTAGCCACACTGCGGGGCGACGCGATGCACAAAATACACTAAAACCACACAACTTCCACGACACTACTACCTAGTTACTGGTAGAATAAATACAATTTGTGTATACATATATGTGAAGACGCATCGCGTATTTTCAAACATTGAGACGTAATATTTTTGGTTGATTACCGAAAACCAATTGACTTGTTCATTTCAAATAAAGTAGTTTATAACATTTTTTAAATTAAACTATTCCAGACATATATCAAAATAGATTTTCAACTCCATCTTTCTTTCTCTTGATACTTAATTAAGCTACCTTAATAACTACACCCATGTGCAATTTTTCAATATAAATATGTGTCGTCTAATGTTCTAGTCTTGATCTGAAAGAAATAGCATAGGTACGCCAGAAATGACTTATCATATCTACTAGTAAATTTAACGTGTATAACATAATTGCTTAGTGTGATTAAAAACACATAAAAGATAATTAACTTCATTATTAAATAATACTGTTTCTTTTTAAAACCATAAATCACTGCATACATTTTTATCTTATTTATTACGTTTAAGTTGAACATACTTTCGAACGTAACTTACGTTAGTTAACAAAGAGCCGCGTGCACGTGAAACGAACGCTCAGTCCGCGTGGCGTGTCCGCGGCAACTGACTAATACAATACTACAGCCATCGTTCACGAAGAACGTTCATTCATTTATAACCAAGCACGCCAGTTTATTTGTTATTCTGATCTTTTCGAGTACCACCCAACTATCACCAGTTCGGCATAGTGTTGGTTAAGACTCGAGTCCTTTGAGTCCTCTGCTTTAAGACTCGACTCAGTTTTTCTGACTTATAATTAAGACGAAACTTGAGTTATTTTCAAATTACTAGAGACCCGAGTCTTTTGTAGAGACTTGAGTCCTTTTCGGAAAACTTGTAATTTTATTATAAATAACTACGAAATGTCTTTATGTAAAATTCATGGATGTAGATAACATAAATCATACAAAAACGCCTATTTCCTTTACTGTTCTTTAGTTAAAACCTATAAAATTGTTGACTAGTCTTTATTCGGACACTAGAGTCCTTTTGAGTTGCGCTTAAAAAAGACTCGATAAAGGACTCGACTCGGAACTTAAAAGACTCAGAAGTTTTTTAAGCGCTGAGTCTCGTAAAAACCAGTCGAGTGCTTCAATTTAGACCCAAAAGACTCGAGTTGCTACCAACACTAGTTCCGCACTGAGATAAGGCCTAAGATATACTTGTAAGTTTAACTTACGTAGCTATTACAAAGCTATTCGTTACAATGAGATAATGATATTCATCTTTCATTCTGTATTATAGCCGTGCCCCTACTTACGTCAGTAAAACTTATAAGTGTATCTTAGGATTTTTAGCCCTAAATGCTAGCGTAAACGTAACTTATTTTGTATGGAAAGTAAATTACGTAAACGTTAGCGTATATTTCAGTCTTGACTCTGTCAGTGACCCGTGGTGACCGTGGTACGGGTACAGTCAAATGCAAAAACATGTATCGAAAGAATCGTCTCATAAATATGGTACTACGCTCTTATTACACTGGAATAAGATGCTATGGGACATATTTTTGAGTAAGATGTGCACACCCATATTTTTACACTTGACTGTACAGTTTGCCACTGACATACACGCTAGCGTGTGCGTAACTCAGTTTGATACTGACGGTCCGATTCGAACTATAAGGTGCGTCAAACATTTGCTAAAGATACGGATATGGATTAGATATGTGTGACGTTTCTTCAAACAAAAACGTCACTTTTAACACTGATATAACCAATGCATATCGTATATTTAGGATTTTTTAACGTATCCTTAAGTTTGAATCGGACCGTGACATATATTATACGCTAGCGTGTGTGTAACTTACTTTCTATGCATGCCTAGAAAGTAAGTTAGGGGGCGTCCATTAATCGCGTCATACGTTTTTAAAAATTCGAAATCTTACATTCGCATTCGACTCACAAAACGGTTCTGTATAAAACGATACATAGACGTGACGTCATGTCGATTGTCGGTGTAGCAGCCAACGTATTTTATTAACAAATAAATCAATTATAATAACAAGAAACAATCTGTTACATATATTTAATGAAATGGTCTTTTCACTAGCTTTCATTTGATACCCATATTGTTATGGTAATTAAAAAAACTCTCCCCATTTTTCATATTCTGGCGAGATTTTTTAAATGTATACATCTAGCCTACGTTACTACCACAATTCTGACGAATTCAACGACACCCATATGCCCAGAACCGTCCAACCGTTTGAGCTGTAGGCCGAGCCAAAGAATAAAAAAATAAAATACAAATATGTTTTTAGTTCAACCAACCAATTAACCTTTATTTAAATGCAGGGAATCGATGACACCATTATTTTTTCTAATTATTGAAGTTTAAATTCAAAGTTTTTTTCTCGTCCTGTATTTTCTTATCATTGATACCTTTGTGTGTTCATTTAAGAGGGAAGAACCACACGAACGTCCATACAAAAAGAGAAAACGAACACAATGAAAAACTAAGTTTATAGGTTTTCCTTATTCCAAAATTTGCTATACGAAATAAAAATTAAAGCGAAACCTATAAACCTAGAATATATTATGTTGAAGCGATCGACATCAAAATCAAAGTCATTTCTTAAGATTTAAGTAGAACCGGTTTTCTCCCTAAATTGTCTTTCATAGAAAACGTACCGTGATTTCATTAAGAAAGGGTTTTTATACATAAATAATTCTTAACTGTTTTATTTTCTTTTTACCATTAATAAGTGGACTCTATATTATTACTTTTAGATTATTATTCTTTATTCATTCCGATTCTTAGTTATTATAGTTGTTATTGTGTTGTGACGATCTTCTTGTGAATGCATTTTATTTTGACATACTTATAAAATATAATGTACATTTCCAATAAGAAATAAATGAATTTATCTAACTATCTATTTCTTTAAGATCGCAAAGCTATTCCCTGAATCTTCCGCTCTTAATGACCACTTTACTATGAAAGATTTCTAAATAACTAGATACGTTATAAAAATCTTATCATGCGTACTCCAACCAATATCCAAGTAAAGTTCCACTGGCGATATCCCCAGACGACTGCACGTTTTGCGAATAGACTCGCTGAAATATTCACGGTCTGCCGTGAACGGATTAACAGCCCGTATCGTAGCCTAGGTCGGTATCAAGCTATTTGATTTTTTGCCCGTACACGCGTATGGCTTCTTGGCCAAGCTGTACTTTAAACGGCTTGAAGGAATTCTGTAATGTTGTTATCAAGTGTAGACGTCATACAAGACGTCAACTTGACTAGGTTTCAGTACCGAAATACTAGGGACTTTCTGATTTTTAGATATTAAATTTGGCATGGTCCCGAAAATTACGAAATAAAATGTTTAATACTACAATATTTTTCATGTCCCGAAGTTTTACTTGAAAATTAACAGAAATGCGTTGAACCATTCATAGGTTGAATTTATAACAGCATCAATACTGAGATGCATCCTAGTTAATTTGGGTTCCGTACCAAAAAGGTACAAAAGGAACACTTATGGTGCGACTCTGTCCGTACATCGACATCATATTACGAAATATCTCGAGAACTACTTAAGCTATTGATTTCAAATTTGGAATAGTTATGAACAACGCCAACCCAGACACATTAGAAGTGTAATTTCTTTTTCTTAAATATAAAGAGGGGACAAAATTTCAGAGTCTAGTTACTAGGTCAAATTTCCCCCGTTCCCATTTGCCGATAGATGGCGTTGTACACCATTATGCTTAGTATACTTCTAGTCAAAAGTCTTTCGTGATTATAATTATGTAGTTATATGACAAAATTGAAAGTTTGTACGGAGCCCTCGATGCAATGGGACAGAATATGGGCCCAGTAATGAGTGGGCAAAGGCTTTCTTCCACCACTTCATCACGGTTTTGTGTGTACTCGCGCCAGTCGCTGCAAAATGCGTCGTGGTCGTCCCGTACCCGCCCCGTTTTCCTTATTAGAATCCCAAGTACTAAAAAAATTTATCCCGCCCGTAAAGGTGCCGTGTAAAAATTAGCTTTAGGTACCTTTAACTTTGCGATGTCAGACAAGACGCGAACGAGTTTGCTAAATAATAAAAAATGTGTAAGAACCGTGTATCAATTTGCCCCACACCTACCGTTTAGCATCAACGGTAAACAGATAATCTAGGGGTGGCAGACCGGAGGCACGCGTGCCGGCGGCGGCGCGACAAATAGTACGTGCGTATACATTCATTTCTGGCTATTAAAGGCGGTTTTAGACTGGCGTTTTATACGACCGTACGCGCGTGTAAGCTCGTATAGCTATTTTTCCTAGCTCTGATTTAATTTTTTTTATATTATTCTTGCTAAAATGTTTATTCTGTGTATGCTAACTCGTGTATTTTTTTTATCATTCGTAACCTAACTTGAATTCCTTTATGATCTGAAAATCCATAATCGTTTACTTTTATATTGATGGTGCAAATGTAGTTTGTAACGCGCGTGTAAGCTCGTATCGTACCGCCGAAACGATCGTATACGCGCAGAAAAATACGCTAGTCTGAAACCGCCCTTTGGCTTAGAACGCACTGCGATTAATTTCTTGCGGTTTCAGTCTTGTAAGTGCGTGCGTTTATAAAGCATCCCGTATGTTAAACTTTTTGCAATCTTGATTTTTTGAAATTCGCCCTAAAATTGCTCTTAATTTATTTTTAACCCTTTTCCAAGCCGCGCCGATCTACAAGGTTTTCTCAAAAAAGCCAAATATATTCGAATTAATCCAGCTTTGATGATTTATTTGAAGACAAGTAACATTTCCTGAAAGTGTAATCTAATTTGAACCTTAAATAGGAATGCTAAAGTTGATATTCTAATGGCGCGTATGTGGTCGATAAATCGTACTATGCCTGAAAAAGGGTTAAATAATGATGTTTTTACTAAAACTAAAAATAAGTAATTTATTTTTAAAAATTAGCAATATCATCCGTGATGGAAACTCAGCGATTACTTTTTTGTTATTAAAACACGCAAAATTTTAAAATTCAAAACATTAGGTCCGGTCCCGAGTACGTACATCCACCTCGCTCACGCTTACGTTCAGAGAGAGTGAGAGAAAAAACAGTGTTTAAAAACACACTTTGATTTTTTTTATATCACCGATATTTTTAAAGTTAATGTCGTATTTGGATCAGCTACGGGCTCTTCAAAAGTGAACGCGCTTAAGATTTTTCTTAAATGACTTTTCGACGACAAGAACGAAAAACTAGGACAACTGCGAGTCGGACTCGCCCACCAAAGGTTCCGTACAATTATAACTTATTTTTATTTTTTACATTTAAATAATTTTCAGCTTCATTTTTTTTAAGCGCTGGTGGCCTAGCGGAATGCGACTTGTAAACCGGAAGTCGCGGGTTCAAACCGCTCGTACCAATGAGTTTTTCGGAACTTTTGTACGAAATATCATTTGATATTCACCAGTCGCTTTTCGGTGAAGGAAAACATCGTGAGGAAACCAGACTAATCCCCACAAGGCCTAGTTTTACCCTCTGGGTGGGAAAGTCAGATGGCAGGCGCTTTCGTAAAAACTAGTGCCTACGCCAAATCTTGGGATTAGTTGTCAAGCGGATCCCAGGCTCTCATGAGCCGTGGCAATATGCCGGGACAACGCGAGGAAGAAGGAAGAAGGACATTTAAATAATTTTCAGAATTTTCCCTGTTCTTGCCAAAATTCATAGTTCTGGCGTTCTGGGGTCTGACAGTTATTTCAATAGGTAAAAAAATAAATAAACCAACAACGGATGGTCCGAACCGTGAATCTGATTCAGACTTGAATTTCCGCATGCTGCGCCGGAGTGCAAATGAGACCTCGCTATACAAGTACAATGGAGCTGTCTCGCTCGCACACGGGACTCAAGTCAGTCGGTTTAAATGATATTCTCATTAGTATTTCGCTTTTTAGCACAAGAATAAATTCGCTGTCGCATTTATAGATTCGCAATAATAATTACGGAAGAATTACTATACAAAGTAACTTAACATAACTAAAACAAGTCAAAACGCATTTTAATGGAATAGAAAGGAAAAGAAATAATTTATTCCTAAGCACTAACACGAAAAAGAATATTATAAAGAACAAAAAAATATAGAAAGGAGAACGTGTCACGAAATTAATAGAATTAGGGCCTGTTTCATAATGTCCAAATAAAGTCCTGAATAAGCTACTTGCCACTTATCTGCCGAATAAAGTCATCGTTTCACAAACTTCAAATAAGCTTAACTGGTAGATAAACAACTAAGTTTTGCAGGAATTTTATCTGGCAGTTAATTTATTAACTAATTAGCTTTCCAATACTTGGACATTGTGAAACAGGCCTGGCAGGTATTTTTAAATGTTTTAGTACTTATACTTTGTGGATTCTACTTATATTAAATAGAATAAAATTACAGCATTTTCGACACAGATAAGGAACGACTAAAATTACTCTTAATTTGGACCGTTAAAATAATTTTAAATAAACTTATTCCTATAAAAATGCCTAATTAATTCGCTTAGATTCAGCTTTTTAGGGCTCCGTACCCAAAGGGTAAAAACGGGACCCTATTACTAAGACTCCACTGTCTGTCTGTCTATGTCTCTCTGTCTGTCATCATGAACAGTTGAATTTTTCACATATGATGTATTTCTGTTGCCACTATAACAAAAAATACTAAAAACAGAATAAAATAAATATTTAAGTGGGGTTCCCATACAACAAACGTGATTTTGCAGTTTTTTGCGTAATGGTACGGAACGGGGGAGCGCTGGTGGCCTAGCGGTAAGAGCGTGCGACTTGCAATCCGGAGGTCGCGGGTTCGAACCCCGGCTCATACCAATGAGTTTTTCGGAACTTATGTACGAAATATCATTTGATATTTACCAGTCGCTTTTCGGTGAAGGAAAACATCGTGAGGAAACCGAACTAACCCCAACAAGGCCTAGTTTACCCTCTGGGTTGGAAGGTCAGATGGCAGTCGCTGTCGTAAAAACTAGTGTCTACGACAATGATTGGGGTTAGTTGCCAAGCGGACCCCAGGCTCCCACGAATCGTGGCAAAATGCTGGGACAAAATGAGGAAGATGATGATAATGAGCCGTGGCAATATGGCCGGGACAACGCAAGGAAGAAGAAGGTACGGAACCCTTCGTGCGCGAGTCCAACTCGCACTTCGCCGATTAATTTAAATATTTATGCTTATATTACAAAAAAAATCAGACGGGTATTTTTATGTTATTTCTTTTCAGAATCACGTGCTCTTTCAATCGTAGAATTAAGTGTCACAAAATTTCCAGACATTTTTCGTTCCATTCACTCCGTTACCATCATGCAAAGTCTGTTAAAAAATGGTAACGGAATGGAAATAAAAATCTTGAGACTGCTTCTTTTTCACCTATTAGGCCGTGATTTTAAGTAGTTTTTTTTTTTGCCCCCTCTTTATATCGGGATTTTTTTATATTTAAGGTGCACCAAAGAAGGCCCATCGTAATTTTATTTTTCTTATGTTTAATAAACTTTCCTATACTTAATAAAAAAATAACACTTTCAATGTGTCTGGGTTAGCATTATTCCTAACTATTCTAAATTTCAATTCGATAGCTCAAGTAGTTCTCAAGATATTTGGCAATGTGACAGACAGATGGACGGACGGACAGTCACACCAAAATAATTTGTACCTTTTTGGTACGAAACTCTAAAAATATAGCTTACTCAAATTTTAAAAATGCCTCGATAACTGTAATACTTCAAATAAAATTATATTATTTATGTAATTATATTATATCAATATGTACCTATTGTAGAATTAGTATTATGTTATTTGGCATAAATATTTGTATTTAGTATTTAGTTTCTCTTATACCTATCGTAAACATTTCCTGCACCTATTACTATTCGGCCCAAGGTTAACTGGTAGAGAATGCCTCCTGGCATTAAGTTTGCCTTTTTTACAACATATACTGTGCAATAAGGTTTAGATGAATAAGTAAAATGGCCCCTATGTATTTATTATGATAATAAAATATCAAAAAAGTATGTTACCTGTTGATTCTCGACTCGCCGCTGGCCGAATTTGACTGATATTTATATAGGTACTTTGATTAAACGCATTTGTCTCCAGACTGCCCACTTATAATACTTTTTAATAAACTCCATGAAAATAGCAACAATAATAAATTTAATTTTGTATGCATTTGGAATTTTGTTTAGATGATTAATTTATTTCGTGACTAACGTAGTCGTAGGTATCATTTTTACTAACACATTATGGGACTGTAGTTTTTAATTGTTTATTAATAAAAATTGTTTTATGTGTCTTTATTGAAAATTATTGAAATTCGGTCACAAAATTACTTATGAAAGCAAAATTATCTAAATAATCGTATATTATGTTATGGTTTATAATTGTGACTTATATTTCAAATTTGTTTAAATAAATAAACACGTGTAAAATCGCTCACCTTCTTTCTAATGGTAAATTAAATGATCTATAATGTCTGAAATATTTTTTTTAATATATAGTTACTTACCTATATCACCCTGCATCTCCATGTATGTGTGCACACAAATATAAGAAAACACGCACCAAAAAAAAACAAAAGCAATATAAAAAACCAAAAATATCCCCAACTGTCGTCAGTGTGTCTAGCCACAGGCATCGTCTCCACAATATTGCCTCCTCAAGTACTGAAGCACGATGAACTGAATGACCAATTTGATCATATACAGTTTGATTAAGTGTTTAAATACTTGTTCAATCTCCATCTCGAGAGCACCGGTCGGCTCGGGATGAGAATCGCGACTGAGGCTAAGGGCTGCAGGCAAACGGGAAGGGGGTGGTTTCGAGAGACACGCCCCTTTGGTGGGGAAGTTTCTGGAACTGCAGTTACGAGTTGCAGTTGCGCCAAGCTTTGTACTGAGGTTCTGGGAACTGTAAGCTTTTGTGCGGACGGAGGCTAACATGCCAATTCAAACGCACACTGACATCAAAATGATATTTGAATCATGTTATTTAGTTATCATTCATTGCGCTCGTACTTGTACGTACATGTGTTGGCGCGGGCGAGACTCCCGATAACTAAATAAATTGATTCCAATTTCATTCTGTCTGTGTAAGTTCCTTCCTCATAAAAGTGTTGGTGCTATCCAAAGTAGCCCTGACCTGGAAGATGTCTGGCAAACGGAAACATGGTCGCCCAAAATTGACTTGGCGCCGTTCCGTGGAGCAAGAGCTGGGTGTATTGGGGGGGTTTTGGGAAGAGGTTACCCAAGCCCAGGACCAGAGTCAGTGGATGGATATGATTCGAGCCCTACACCCAAGCAAAGGGTAACAGAATGGAAATAAGAAGAAGAGAGTGAAAATTAATATAGGGTTAAAAAGTAATGGCGAGTGAAAATTACAAAAACAAATATGATAGTTCCAAGTAATCTATCAAGACAAATGCAATTTTTGACTCTACACTGAAAGAAATGTTTTCATAACTGTCACAGAATATTTTTCAAATCACCTATTAGGAAAAGGATGTTACAGCTTCGCTTCGTTCAGGATTCAATGCGCCCTCTACTACTTACACGAAAAATGGGACTTACAAGCTATGTGTTACTAAGTATATACAAAAACGGTTGTAGGATACTGAACGAAAATTATTTATTTATTGGGTGGGTGGGCTTCGGTGGACGCAAATAACGCGATCATATCAGGACAGCTTCATTCCAAACATTTTAACATACCTTAGGGATCATACATTCATCTTCTTCGCGTTGTCTCGGCATATTGCCACGGCTAATGGAAGCTTGGGGTCCGCTTGGCAACTAAGAGAATTGGCGTTACGAAAGCGACTGCCATCTGACTTTCCCGCCCAGAGGGTAAAATAGGCCTTATTATGGATTAGTCCGGTTTCCTTACGATGTTTTCCTTCACCGAAAAGCGACAGGTGATATACATGATATTTCGTACATAAGTTCCGAGCCGTGGTTTGAACTTTGAACCTGCGACCTCCGGATTGCAGGTCGCACGCTCTAACCGCTGGGCTACCGGCGCTTTTAGGGATCATACATTAGAAAAATAAAAGTTGTCTTATTCCACCCCAAATTAAAAAGACAAAAGCCTTCTTTTTACAAGCTTTTATTTAGTTTCACCTGTCCCGTTGTCTGTCGTTCTGTAATCAAATCTAGCAAGTTAAATTTGATCCACTTCCCAGTTTCCGATGAAGCTAAAAATTTGCATTCATATGTAAGTCGGGTGACAATGCAATATTATGGTACCATCGAGCTGATCTGATGATGGAGACAGGAGGTGGCCATGGGAACTCTGTGATGAAACAACGCAACCTAATTGTGCTTGGGGTTTTTAAAATTGTCTCGATGAGTATTAGTTGCCTGTAATAAGAAAAGTACAGACAGCGATAAAAGCTTGTACCAAAAATGAAATTTTTGCCAAAAACTTATTTTTATTATTTCAGTACTATTTTCTGATGGCAACTTGGTCTGATTTAGATAATGATGATGGGATGATGATGATTAATGATTCCCCTAGGACTGAGCGGGAACAGAGCCATGACGGTTGCTCAAGATAGAAAGGAGTGGAAGGATCTTGTGGAGGTGGAAAAAAGAACAGTCAGCGATAAAAACTTGTACCAAAAGTGAAATTTTTGCCACAAACTTATTCCTATTAGTTCTGAGTAGACGTAACACAAAAAATCCCAAAATTCTACTTAAATTAAAAAATGTAATGTACCAGTTTTAATAGATTGGACCTTTTTCGACGAAAAGTTCCTTTGGCCACATATAGAACGTCCGCTATCTGGTGCGGGTGCACGAAGCGGACGCACGCACGCGGGTGCCATTGTAAATAAAATCCGTCGCACGCCTCCGCGCCAGTTAGCGTTGCTCGTACTATTTTTCGTTAACCCGCTCACCCGCGCCACCCAGCGGACGCCTTTAGACAGCATCGTCAGATTAGCTCCACTTTATCCTATAACCCATTCCATTTTCATTAGAATTACGAAAGTAAACCAAAGTACCACTCAATTAAACATCAGGAATTGGAGGAGGAAGAATTAAGTTACACCATTTCTTGTAAGATTACCATCACTGTATGTACCTACTACTTATATTTGCAAATAAAACATTTTTAGTGTGAGTTTTTGAGTTTGAGTGACAGGATTTGCATCTAATATTCATACCGATATACTAAGGGAATGGGATTCGTGAAAGTAAGGCTTTCTTTTATTTAACATGACCGGCTCAGACGTTTATAACTTTTTGCAAGAAATTAGACTAATGAAAAATATTTGTTGAATAAAAATGACTATCTTAAGCAGAGTTTTCACTTAATGTTCTTAAAAACATTTTGTTTCGAGCAGATTTTTGTTCTTTCCGATCACTATTAGAGCGCATTGACCAAACGATCGAACGATTGCTCGCTTATAACAGAGTGCCTAGCCAAGATGTCAATCGTTTACGCCGTAGCGAACGAAACGGTGATCACTCTTCCATAATAGTGCGACAGAGAGACATGAGCGTATGGTTTGCTAACGTGATTGGCATCTTAGCTGGCCACCCTGTTCAGAACACTAAGTAAAAACGCGGGTTTATCGTATGAATATTCCCAACTAGGTCCATTCCGCAAAAGTGAAGCTTCAAAACTTCAGACTGCTACGACGAATATTGGTTTGAGAGTGGTAAATTTTGGATAACGAAATTAGCTTAGCGAAATTGGCGCCGTCGACTGGACAGATAAAGGCCAAGATCCACTTCCGAGTCTTCGCGCCACAGCAGTAAGTAATTAAAATTTCAACAAAGCCAATAATATCAGTCTAAAAATCGGCTTCTTAGAATTTTCATAAGATTCTTAAATCGTTCGCAAGCGGCCGGAGTCGAAAAGCTCCATAACTATTTTTTCATCAATGTTATGTCCGAATTTAAATAAATAAATAAATAAATATTATAGGATATTATTACACAAATTGACTAAGTCCCACAGTAAGCTCAATAAGGCTTGTGTTGAGGGCACTTAGACAACGATATATATAATATATAAATATTTATAAATACTTAAATACATAGAAAACACCCATGACTCAGGAACAAATATCCATGCTCATCACACGAATAAATGCCCTTACCAGGATTTGAACCCGGGACCTTCAGCTTTGTAGGCAGGGTCACTACCCACTAGGCCAAACCGGTCGTAATTTGTAAGAATATATTTAAATGTTTTATTTCATTATCTCCTTTGTTGATTTTGAGTCTTAAATTAGGTTGTAATATGAATATAAAAGTATTATTTAAAAAAATTCGCTAGGTCACATGAATAAATTAAATAAGAAGATACAGAAAAAACTTACCTCTCGATCGCCTCTGCCTCATCCTATATACGACTCAAAAAAGACACAACTCAAGTAATGAGTTACCCGACGACCAAACTATTTATTACGTAACGTAAGTTTCACGGCGATCCGTGATAATGAGTGCATTAAAATGACTTCAAAATCCCAGATCCCTGAAAAGTGCGCGCGGCGCGGGGCGGGCGGGGCCTACAGCAACCAGTGGGCGGGGTTTCAGGCCCCGGCTGAAACGATGGAGCGTTGGAATAGGTCAGGGGATCGTAACATTGCCCCATATTTCAGTTTGGCCTATTTTAGGTTGCGTGAGGCTTATGAGGTGGGGTGATATTAAAAGTTAAAAAATAAAGTGATGTACCTAGCAGGCTTTTATATTAAATATATTTTTGAAAAATATGAAATCTAACTTGTGCACCATCTTAGATGTAAACGTAATGTTATCAATGACTTAAGACGATATAGCGGACGATCGTTTAAAAATAATTTAAGCCGACAACCAAATATATCCTAAGATATTTTTTCACTAAGCATTCCTTTTAATAGTTAAGTACATATATTTTATGCTTACATACCAAATTTAAGATGGTCCCAGAAGCCAATGTGGATTCAAGATCATTTCGTTATATAAAATAATAATTTTTGAGCTGAAGCAACCTACAAAACTGAACTTATAACCGTCTCTATAGCGGATGTTATGTTAGAAATAATCTTCATTATTAAGATATTTATTTAGAATACTTTAATAATCGCTGTCACTACACCTTATACATAAAACAAAGTCCCCGCCGCGTCTTGTATGTCTTTATGTTCGCGATAAACTCAAAAACGACTGAACGGATTTTCATGTGGATTTTACTTATCAATAAATGCAGTGTATATTTTTTGTATAACAACAAACTTTAACGTGACATAGGTTTTAATGCTATGAGACGATTATCATGATAAATAAATATTATAGGACATTATTACACAAATTGACTAAGTCCCACAGTAAGCTCAATAAGGCTTGTGTTGTAGGTAGGTACCTAGACAACGATATATATATAATTATAAATACTTAAATACACAGAAAACACCCATGACTCAGAAACAAATATTGTGTTCATCACACAAATAAATGCTCTTACCAGGATTTGAACCTGGGACCGGCTTCTTAGACAGGGTCACTATACCCACTAGGCCAGACCGGTCATCAAATATTTATTATATATTCTTAACCAACAGAGCAAAATTAATTTTTGTTATTTTTATGAGCGGCAATATTTCGTGCACCGTGATCACTTGTGACAGTTGTGACGTCACGTCAGTAAATGCGACGTTTTGAGTTAGAGCAAAGTAGTGATACATTGCTCGTTCATTATTTTATAAGGACAAATAAAAACGTAGGTACTTTTTTTATAATACCTATGAAAGTTTGTTCATTAAGGCCTAAACTAACTATCCCATGATTTTTTGACTGATATAATAGGATCGTAGATAATAGGGTATGGCAGAAGAAACATCAGAGTCAAGTGAATGCAGTGGAAATGAGAGCGTTGAGAAGTGTGTGTGGTGTAAAATTACAAGATAGAATTAGGAACAGTGTGATAAGGGAAAAGTGTGGACTGAACGAAGATGTAGTGACAAAAATTGAGAAAGGTATGTTGAGATGGTTTGGACACGTGGAAAGAATGAGTGAAAGAAGGTTAACAAAGAGAGTGTATAAGGGAGAAGTAGAAGAGGGAGCTGGAAGGGGTAGACCTCGGCGGACTTTCTCTGATCAAATCGGGGAAATCCTGAAGAAAGGCCAGGTCAAGAGCACCCTAAACCGACGAGCGTGTATGAGGAATGTCATGAAAGTGAAGGAAACCCATACTTGTAGTTATAATATAATATATATATGTACTAGTTGTAAATCTAGGGAAGAGCGGTGCCTCCCAACACAAGCATTGTTTTGCTTACCGGGCGGCTCCATCCCCTGCATCACAAAAATGTATATTATTAAGAAATAAACAATTTTTTGTATTTTGTATTTTTGGAAGCGAAAGAGGTATGTCAGGATCGTAGCAAGTGGAAATCCGTGGTCTCTGCCTACCCCTTCGGGAAATAGGCGTGATTATATGTATGTATGTATGTATGTATAATAGGATCGTATCAAAAATACACGCTGTAAAGTAATTATTGAGGAAGTATTAGGTGTATAATCTTTTAAAAGACATAGTGCGTCCCACATTAAACTTTGCATGTGTATTTCCCACACTTCGCTTTGCATACACATCGAAGTCATGTCACATATACTTAAATTGTATAATCCCTTGTATAATTGTTGTGTTTCCCTATTGTACAGATAGCATCGCACACATTTAAGAGTAACTATTTTGATTAAAACTGTGAAAACCAACTTCTGCCCACTTCCGCTTACTGGTTACCTGCGTGAGGCGACCGCTGCGCTCTTCATTATTTTTAGAGAAGGCAAGAACCAAAACTTATATCAGGGTTCTAGGGTGGGTGGGACCTTATATTATATCTTCAAATGAAGTGACTCATATAATATCGATCGAACTTCACTTCAAGAAGTTCGTTTGATCATCAATTATATTTCGTCACTTCATTTTTCAGATATAATTTTATATTAACCATGTAGATGTTTAGAGATATAAGTTTTGGTTAAAATAAGACAAAAGCTTTGGCTGTCTGAGTGTCTAGTTTAAGTTAAGACTTTCCTCCTAACTCCACACACCACATAGAAAAAAAAAACTTCTCAATTTATATGCCATGCCAATGACCGCAGGATTTTTATTTTAATCAAAATAGTTTTGGTTCTTGCCTTGCATACACATCGAAGTCATGTCACATATACTTAAATTGTATAATAAAATTGGGAGTAAAATCACGTCAATACAGTTTTTTCCTTTAAGATTGCAAGTTTCTTCTTTTAGCAAAGGAAGGAAGTAAAGGATGAAACCGGAAAGAACACCATCTTGAAATTAAAGTTAAATACCTATTGTATGGACCTTTCACCAGTTGACTTTCCGTACTTATATATTTTTGAGATTAGTCCGGTTTTTTCACGATGTTTCTTTCGAGGGCGAATGCTGTTGTATACTACAATATGACATACTTAGTTATTCAAAGTAAATAAGTTAGTAGCCGAGATATTCTTCATTTTTCAAAACGAATATCTCTAGTCAAATCATCCTAATAATCACTAAATCTGGGTTCAACAAGTAATTTTTATAGCAAGATGTAATTTTTCCGAAAAGATGTCTAGGACTGTTTTGTGTAGAATTTAATGAGCTTGAATGTTGCCCTACACAATATTTTCGTAAAGAACGTAGATTTTGAGTAAAACGCGAATTTCTCCTGGATGATACACATTTTCCATGATGGCTGCTATTCCTCGAGGTCCCCAAATGTCAAATGATGTGGGCATTAAAAAGGGGCCTTTAATTTATATACATACCAAATTTCATGACTGTTCCAGAGATTTCGAGGTTGGTCCTAATCCGATTGTGCTAACATACCATACACCATTCGCTATGTATTATTTTTGCGCTGTTTACAAAATATATCGAACGAAATTTAAATACAAAGTTTAATTACTTGTGATTCATAAAATTACTAAATTAGATACAAATTTTGAGTAGTTACATGTTGGCTGGTGGAATTTGCTAGGATTTAATGGAAAAGAATTTGCTAAAGTGATTTGTTAAGATTTAGTTAATGGAAAATATTTTCTCTCGAAATGGAATTTCATAGAAATATGACCGTTTTTTTCCTCTTAAAGGACTCGGGGACCCAACCTTATGAGTCACTCAAAATTTGCAAAACATTGTTTTAGACGTTCGACGTAGATATTATTTGCAATTTAATTTTCATCTTGCGGGAACGTCGTAACGAATTTTAGCGAGCACCGTCTGAATTCATCGTCTAAACTATTGCCGTGTGAAACAGGCAGGCGCCGAGTGTTACGCGGGTCGCTTTTGTCTACATAATGTGTAAAGCAGCTTAAAACTTTAAGGCGCCGGACACGCCAAATAAGTAACATGTTTACAAACAGAATGATGATCAGAACATATTTAATATTTTAACATCGCTTTGTGCAATTTTGGAGAACCTTTCCACTTGGACGTGGAAAACTATAAGCTTTTCATTCCTTATGCCGCATACCGGACGAAATTCATAAAATGAACTCGATTACTCTTAGCCCACTTAGGTATAGGACGAATACTTCGTCCTATACCTAAGTGGGCGTCCTATACTTAGTATTTATCAAGGTGACTGGACTATAAAAGTTCGCAAATTGCGGGCATCTTTCTCTGTCACTCTAATTACGCATTAATTGGAGTAAAGAGAATCCCCGAATGTGCGAATTCCAGTTTTCGCGGTAAGCCCCCTGGAGCCTATCGGTAGTGTCCGTCGATAGTCGCACTGCCATGCACAAAATAAAGCACTAGATTTTTTTGGAATAAACTTTAACGATGAATTGGGAAAAAAAAAACAATTAGTCTTCATTTAATTGATTACATTACCTACATTATGAAAATCAGTCAGTTTTAATTTTTCGTGTCAAGGCGACCGCAGTTGCTTTTGGACAAAATTACTTAATAAATATGAAATATGTTGAGAGACTAGGTAGTTTGACCGAATAGACATGATGGCTAATTGGTTTTCACTACCAAAAATATATATACACCTTAATGAAATGGGCAATAAGATCGTGTATATATATTTTGGAACTTTGTTTGTATCGATATTTTCAGACGTGGCTGTACTTTAAATTATTATAGGTTTTTGCTGTAGTACTCATTACTCTTATTATGAGGTTTTATATTAGGTCGTTCATTCATAACTAATCCGAAACAAAAAAGTGTATGCCCGTTACATAGTAAACATGCAATGATTGTTTCCATCCTGCAGTTCACAAATATTTACACATCGATTTAAACCCAATCTCCACTAAATAAAGTCCAATATCAATTAACAGTCCGCATCAGTGTTCAAGCTCCAAACCACCCATTACCCATTTTGTTTATACACACGGCTCAGGAAAAACCAAAGTAAAATACACTTGATATGAGTAAAAATAAACTTTATACAATCGTGATAAGGGCTTAGCTGTTGGTAAAGAAATTTGTTCTCGCGTCGGCCAAATCTAGCAGTCGTAGCCAATTAAAAGTTAACAGGGCTGTGCCGTGGTGACGCTTGTGTTAAAAAGTTTACCGTCAAATTGAAATTGTGTAACGAAACCTAACAAGTAGTTTAACGAGACATATGTCTACCTTTACTTGTGCTAATGCAAAATAATGTAATATTCACCACACTACGAGTAGATGGTAAAGGCTCTTGATTGATCAAAAACTGAGGAGAAAGTTGCATTTTAGCCACATGTGTGGCAAAGTAATTATATTTTGAGTAGTTTCCTTATGTGGGCTGGTAGAACTGACTTTCAAATTATAACTATATAAATTTCACGTCTGTAAATATCGATACAAAAAAAGGGCCAAAAATATGTATACACGAATTTATTGCCCATATATTAACGACGAATTTATTGTCCGAAATAAATACTTTTTATTTTATTTTTTTATTTTTTTTTTATTAAGGTAGTGTATACATATTTTTGGCACTTTTTTCGTATCGATATTTTCAGACGTGACTATACCAGACACCAGACATAGAAATAAGTTACGTAAATGGTCCCGCTAAGTTTCATGTAATGCAGGATGGACAAATAAGAGTGATACTTTGTTTTTAAATTTTAATTATATTAAGTGCAAAATTTATTAAATATTTTTTCATAAATATATTATTCAGGGTTGGCAATTATATACGGAAGACAATGTCTATTTTTTTTTCAAATATTTGTATTGTTTAAAACACGTTGTTTGCTCGATTAATTTCAAGAAACAGCGACAACGTTTGGCACCCAAATCCCCTAAATTTTGCAGTATCTGACTTATTTCTGTAGCACTATCTAAAATTACGTGTCTATGCTAACAAGCTGATGAAGTTTAACAGTTAAAACTGACCATCCGACACAAATTGACTAAAATAACGCCGAAAACGTGCGCAAATTGCTGAAAATTGCGATGATAAGGACGCACATTTGCCTGCTGTTAGTGGTGGACGTCACGTTTGTCAGACATTATGTTCCACATGTGTTTGCCAACCCTGAAAAATATATATTTAAAACAATACCTAATAATCTTTGAACTTAAAAAGTTAAAATTTAAAAACAAAATGTAGGTATATTTCTTATTTACACACCCAGTATAATATAAGCATGCCGTTTTAGAACTTTTAGAATTCAAGCGCAACTTCGATTGTATGGGAGCGGCTTCGTGTGATTTCTGAACGACGCAGCGCATCACATTGAGTTTGGGTTTGTTAGAATGGTTTCCATAAGCGCTTCGTAGTAGATATTTGCTAAATTAAAGGATCAAATATGACATTTTGGTAAAGACGTTATTGGTTATTATTGGTTAGACGAAATTCTTAACTATCCATACCTACATTTAGAAGATTCTGTCATTTCCAGGTTTAGTATTGCTTAAATACCATCAGCGTCTTCAGACATAAACGGTATGAAATTAATAATGAATACCATGAAAAAACCCATATGATTTGTTTGTTTATTTTGAGCGGCACGAGGATCTGTTTGTTTCATCTGGCGAAACGGTTACGGCCGTCGAGAATCAGAGCGCGAACGGACACGGGCGCGGCGAGCGACGAGCGCGCGCCGAACATGCGAGCATGCTGGATCATTGTTTTTTTTTTTGAGTGGTGCGAGAATCTGTTTGTTTCACCTGACGAATCGGCTACGGCCGTCGAGAATCAGAACGCGAACGGCGTCCATGTCCGCAAACGGGGAGCGACGCGCCGAGCATGCGCGCGGAGTGCATGCTGGTGTGGCAGCATAGTTCAATTTTTATCACCTTCGCACTTACATACTTGTTAGAACGTGACAGGCATGGTGACAAACGATAAAAATGCGATCATGCTACCGCCCCTGGAATATTGTTAATTTTGACCGGCGCAAAAATCTGTTCGCACTTGAGGCTAAAAGCGTATGCTGACACGCTGACGCATGGCGACGCAGTTTTACATAGCGCAGAGCAGAGCAGATTTTTTAGGTATGGAACGTCCTTGCGCCACGGCGTGCGTAGCTAAAGGACATTCCATACTTTACAAAAGCCTGAATCGTTGACTGTTTACACTACCGGCTAACACGTTCGGAGAGAAAACACACGTCAACAAAGAAGCCGTTAGAGCCGTGTGTCTCAGCCACCATCAAGTACAAGGCTACATTATGGGGTTCTTCAAAAAAGACCGTGACTCACTGCCCTGTGTTATTTCTCTAGCACTAAAAATCAGCACGAACGTTGTCCGTCCGTGAGCGCCGTGTGTCCCAGCCACGATCAAGTCCAAGGGCCTTCCGACGCTGCCCTCACTCACTGCCCCTTAATCTCGTGTTTTTGTCTAGCAGTTACTCATAGTCAAGGCCAGGGTGAATATTCTGGCGTTCATGGTAAATATCGTTATCAAGATATTTATAATTCACGGCACGATTCGAGCTTTAAGATACGTCAAACTTTTGCTAAAGATACGATACGAATTAGATATGTCAGTGTCACGATTGACGTGTCTGCAAACAAAAACGTCACTTTTGACACTGACATATCAAATCTATATCGTTACTTTAGGAAAATATTGACGTATTTTAAACTTCGAATCGGGCCGAAAGTGTATTCGGGTGCTTTCAACTGTCGGGTGGCTCCGAAAATGAACGCTGATATGTTACAATTACGGGTGATTTTCAGAATGACTTGCCGTGACTTCAGGCGTGATTCGCAGCTACCCGAAAAACCTTTTTGATGTTGAAAAATAATAACTCCAAATACACTCAGCGATTGTAATATGCATATAATATAACTATTACATTTAAAATACCCCCAATAGAATCAATTTCATGCCAAGTTTTTGAAAAGAGCTAATGCTTTTCAAACTGCTGGATCGATTTCTATCAAACATAGCTAAGAACCATCGCAAGGAAACTCGCTTTCAGGTAAAAAAACAGCATCGAAATCGGTCCATCCGTTGGAGAGCTACGATGCCACAGACAGACAGACAGCACATAACCGCTTTTTGCGTCATAGCCATAATTAATTCATAAATCCAAATCCAGCTCCAGTAGCCTAATTATTTACTAATTAATATTTTGCTTACCCTATTTTTTTACGTAGTCCGTACCTATTCGATTTTGTTTCCATGACACAATTTTGGTGACTTTACCTGTAAGAAAACAAAAATAAACATTTACAATACAATAATTACCAGCCAGGAAATACTTCTTCTTTCTTCCTAGCGTTGTCCCGGCATAATGCCACGGCTCAAGGGAGCCCGGGGTCCGCTTTGACAACTAATCGCAAGATTTGGCGTAGGCACTAGTTTTTACGAAAGCGACTGCCATCTGACCTTCCAACCCAGAGGGTAAAATTAGGCCTTGTTGGGATTAGTCCGGTTTCCTCACGATGTTTTCCTTCACCGAAAAGCGACTGGTAAATATCAAATAACATTTCGTACATAAGTTCCGAAAAACTCATAGGTACGAGCCGGGGTTTGAACCTGCGACCTCCGGATTTTCGAGTTTTTATATGTTTCCCGAGCAAAGCTGGGTCTACCAGATATTAAATATTCAATAGTAAGTCCAATAGTAAGCTCAATAAGGCTCGTGTTGTGGGTACTTAGAGAACGATATACCGGGTGTTTCCTGTAACACAAGCAAATAATTAAACCATATATTGTACTCCTAAAACGATATAAACTTATGATCAACAACTTTTAAAAATTATGAAATCTTAATATTTTAACTTTTTCGTACAAAAATATCTTATACCTTTAAACGAGCAAATCTTGTATATATATATGTATATATATTTCTGTGATCTCGGAAACGGCTCTAACGATTTCGCAGAAATTTGGTATATGGGGGTTTTTGGGGGTATACAATCTATCTAGATTAGTCTTATGTTTGGGAAAACGCGTGTTTTCGAGTTTTCATGCGTTTTTCTTTCGACGCAGAATATGGTCGCTAATTTCGTATTGCCGGCCACTATCCGTCTGGTCCAGCGGGTTATGACGCGGACTGCTAAACGAGTGATACGGGTTCGAATCTCGCCCTGTGACTAACTTTTGTTTTTTTTTTATATGTTCAAGTTTATATATAATTTTTTAATTTTTATTGTTTTAGACAAGTTTAATTTAGAAAAAAAAATGTAGTTAAGATTATGTTACTTATAGACCACCATATTACAATAAATACTTATAACTTATAACCGAGCAAAGCTCGGTCGCCCAGGTACTTATTATCAATGTACGCTGACATCAGTGTATTTGACGTTGCTTGTCACGCTTTAAACATTACAAAATTCGCAATACATTGCGTCTTAGAATTTACTTCAATGTGTAATAAAAATCAATACACAAATTATTTTTCAAAGTTATTGTACAAAGAGCGTACTCCCATCTTAAAGGCTGGCAACGCACTTACAACCCCTCTGGTGTTGCAGGTGTCCATGGGCGGCGGTAATCACTTACCATCAGGTGATCCGTCTGCTCTTTTGCCTTCTCTATCATAAAAAAAATGTTGGTCAGTTTGAGGAGTATACGTAGCCTACAGTTTAATTTATTGCAAATCATTAAAAATTTAATTTTTCTATTGTGTTCTCGTAGATAAAACCTATAAAAATTGTTGATGAAGTCTTAATTTGAAGACCCTGGACTGCGTTGCGCTTAATAAACTCAATAAAAGACTTAGACTCAAGACTTAAGAGACTCGGAAGTTTTTTAAGCGCAGAGTCGTGCGATAACGACTGGAGTTCTTCAAATTAGACTTGAATGACTCAAGTTCTTACCAAAACTACTCTAAAACACCTGTTTTGCATGTGAATACGACCAGATAACCTCGTGTGTAGTAAGAACGCGCTTTGTTCAACATCATGAAAATAAGTGACGCGGGCGCAACCATGTCATCTAACTGATGTCATTCAGTTATTGTACATTAGGCCCGTACTTGTCCTTACATATGTCGGTACCACACAACCGGGCGACATTGGTACTTGAGTGGCGCAGTAGAGGGCGCTGCTAGTTGAGAAATTCATTTAATTAGGGCTGAGTTACAAAGGTGTTATCTCATAGGTGGTTCAAGCGGGGGGCATGGCTGCCTAAATAAAATGATTCAAATATTGTTTTCATATCAGTACCGCTACCACCAGTTTTGACATTGACATATTTGCTCACGAACTTACATTCAGTATATGCATCTCGCTCGTACTCGCATATTAGTGTAAGCGAGATATATAGCAAGTAATTTACGTAGACGTGAGCGAATATAGATAACCGTACAGTGTAGGTACGTTCGAATTGGCCTGAGTGACATCGGCCGGTATGCTTTTGTTTTGACGACCGTTTTGTTTTTTGTTATGGTAGAAAAGACATATTTTTTATGCTGTAGTTTATGTAATAATTATTGTTAATATGTACAAATATAATCTAACAAATCATCGTTACGAGAGGATAACAAAATAGGGTAAAAAAGCAATACTTAAGTGATTAGGTACTACTAAGCATATCGACCCAATTCGAAGTTTAAGATAGGTACGTTAAATATTAAGTCTAGACACGATTTGAATCGGCTATACTCGTATCAGTGTCAAATGAGACGTTTCTTCAAACAAAAACGTCACTTTTGACACTGACATTGCGAATCCATATCTTAATCTAATATTTGACGTATCTTAAAATTCGCATCGGACCGAAGCTATTACTAGGGTGTCATAACAACCGAACAAATTTCAAATAAAACACTTTGATTATCATCTCCGTAATGACGTATCGATTCGATTCGTCTTCGTTTTCGCCAGTGAACCTTATAATCGTATTAAACGGCAATGGGAGTAGCTGGAGCGCGACGACCACGGTGCTTCGCCGCGGCGACGCTCGGAGGTCGCGGGCGGGCGCAAGAAATGTAAACAAACGTGTAGGCATCACTGGCATCCATGATATTTGACCGGGCCAAAGCGAAGGTCTACGTTTCAGCTTTTCGAATGTCCAGATGTTCCGATTCTCGTCAATCTTGGTAGGTTCGAGAATTAAAGAATTTTGTAATTGTCGATCAGTTTTTTTTTTCTAAAATGTCGGTGTCGGTTTTGCGAGGTCTACAGCTCACAGGGCCACTAATACAGGATGGGCAAATAAGAGTGATACACATCGTATTTAAATTTTAATCATATTAAGTGCCAAATTTGTTAAATATTTTTTCATAAATATATTATTCAGGGTTGGCAATTGTATACGGAAGATAATTTCTGCCATATATCTACCTCTACTAGTAAGCGTTTTTTTTCTCAAATGTTTGTGTTGTTTAAAACACGTTGTTTCCTCGATTAATTTTGAAAAATAATGACAGTGATTGTCACTCAAATTTCCAAATTTTGCAGCTCCTGACTTATTTCTGTGGGGTTATCTAAAATTACATGTCTATGCTAACAAGCTGATGAAATTGAAACATGCGACCAAGCATCCGTCACAAAATTAAGATAACGCAGAAAATGTTCGGAAATATGCTGAAAATTGCGATGATAAGGGGTCATCTACTTAGCATATTAGTATAGCGTAGTATAATATTATTTTTTCTAACAAACCATGCTATTATCGACTGGACGACGGAACACAATAAAAACAAATAAACCGGACAAGTGCGAGTCGGACTTACCCACCGAGGGTTCCGTACTTCTTAGTATTTGTTGTTATAGCGGCAACAGAAATACATCATCTGTAAAAATTTCAACTAACTATCACGGTTCATGAGATACAGCCTGGTGACAGACGGATGGACAGTGGAGTCTTAGTAATAGGATCCCGTTTTACCCTTTGGGTACGGAAACCTAAAAAGTGCTCATAAGAATCTTTGCTTTCGGCCCGATTCGAATCAAACTTTATGAGAGTGTGACGTTTTTGTTTGAGGAAAGGTCACTTTTTACACTAATATATTCGATCCACATCGTATCTAATGTTTGACGTGTTTGAAAGTTCAGATGGGGCCGTTACTTTCGGCTATGATTCTTGCCTTCACATGTATCGGTGCGCGAGACTCACAATAACTAAATTCTTCTTCTTCAGGCATGGCCTCGTGCATATAGGATAACTAAAAAACACGATTCAAATATCATTCTGATCTCAGTGTACGTTCGTATTGGGCTGTGAATTGGTCTGTACAAATTTGTCCCCAAATATTAATATATTTTCGGGGCTAGCTGCTACACAGAGCCGAGCAACCCACAGATTTCTATATTTAAACAAGTATTGTCGCAAATATCTGGCGATGCATCCGTGAGCATGGCGCATTGACAACTATTTGGAAATCGCGTTAAAGATACGCATTCATCGCTAGGTGTACTTTTCTTTAATCACTTCTGCGGCCACCCCACACTAGCAGTTCCCGAGCGTCGGCGTCTAGTCAACTGTATGGAAAATGGCGTCATTGTGTAGTTGCGCCAAGCCGCTAACGTTGCTTCGAGCAGCAGCCATAAGTTGACGCCGACGCTAGGGAGACGCTAGTGTCCACCCCACTCTTAAACACTGAGTTTGGTAGCCAACCAACGAACTAGAATACAACTGTAGAAGACTGACTAAAGCTCAAAAATGTCCTCACATGTATGATGACCGGTCTGGCCTAGCGTGTAGTGACCCTGCCTATGAACCCGATGGTCCTGGGTTCTAATCCCGGGAAGAGTATGTATTTGTGTGATGAGCACAGGTATTTGATCCAGAGTCATGGATTTTCTATGTATTTAAGTATTTGTATATTATATATATCGTTGTCTGAGTACCCACAACATAAGCCTTCTTGAGCTTATCGTAGGACTTAGTCAATATGTGTAAAAATGTCCTATAATATTTATTTATTTTCATCACACTTGCTCGAAAAAGATCTTATTTCATTCAGGCGTGCTGAAGGACAAAGACCTATTTTGTTCCCGCGGGAGTTATGGATTGTGAAAAAGAGCTATAACTCCCTAGGGAGTTATAGCTTTTTTCTTTAATTATGTCACTTATTCATACATACCAAGTAGCCAAGTAGTAGTAGCAGTAGTAACCAAGTAGTTTTACTTTTAAAATACTGACGTTTATAATTTAATATTTTTGTTTATGTTTTAAATTATTTAATTTGATTAATTTAACAGCCATTAAAAATATTTTTACTTAATTTTCAATCGTGGCTGAATACCGAATAGGTCTGTGCCTTCGATGCCTCACCTGCCAAGAAATTACAAAATGGCGGACGAATGTTTGATATGTCACCGTATTTAAGAATTATTTTGCTTAAAATTTAGTTTTTTCTTCACAAGTGTGATGAAAAACATTGTGTGTAAATCCGGGAGTAAGAATATTGCAAACTCGGGTCTTTAATTCCCTCGTATCCAAAATTTCATTTACCCCCCTGGTTGCACATAAACTATTACTCAACTGTACATCACACAGCTACACAAACTCAAATATAAGCGTTATTGAAATAAATATCAGTCTATCAAATCTTGGATAATCGCTTAGTACGTATTGGTTTGATATATATTTTGGTTTGACGTTTAATAGTGCCAGATTAAATTAAAGTTGCTATATAAGTCTATATTGATTAACTTAGACATGTCATACCACCGTTGTATAGTTGTGAAATATGTATTATTATAGTCATTATAATCTATTATTATAATGAATTTACAATGTATTTTAAAATTATGTAATGACAAGTTTAGTTTATTTTATTATTTGTAAATAGTCACCACTAGTATTAAGATTATTGCCATGCCCTAACAGGGTGTCATGTACCGAACCGACTATGTAATGTTTTAATACCATCCTATGTACAAATGAACATGGACGCAATAAAATATATGAATATGAATATATGAATAATATGAACTGAATGAATATTTAATGTAATTTTATTAAGCTTTTTTAGAGTGTATTGATTAAATATCAGATGTTAGATGTATAGTTTCATACTTAACATATTTTATTTACAATAAAAGTATACAGAATGGATAAATGCAGTGGTGATACTATAACTAGCTTAAATCTAAAATAGGCCCTTGAGGCATTGTTCCAAGGAAGCTAGCGGCATTACCGCGTTGCATCGGAATGCTGATAGTTTCATTAGTTTCAATAGAAATAAATGGAAAAGAATGCTAGTTCGTAAATAAAGAGCTAACGCTGTTAATTAATCACGTTTACAGAATGAGTCACATTTCTTATTAACTAGGATTTGGAATTTTCCTCATATTTATAAAGATAACCCTTGATACAATATTTAATTAAAACACTCATTCACTTTTGCCCCCGCCTACCGGGGTGAGTTTATAAATAGGAGGGTAAAAAGCGGAGTCTTAAAAAAAAAGTCCAGTCGTCACTAGACCCGACGTCATCGCACCGTCTCTCGACGGATTGGCGGCGTGGACTATAAATATATTACGGAGTGAATAATTATTATGGGCTGTATTCCCGTCGGCGGCTCGGGGGTGTCGAACCGTTGTAAGTACATTGACATCGACATTAATGTCAAAATCAAGAATATTGTTTAACTTAGGTAAATTGCGTAGGTATGTATAGGAAAGTCGGTCTCGGTTTAGATGAACAAGGCCTTTTTATAATGGTTCTTAACTGGTTCACTTTTCCAAGCAATTTAAATATCAGAATATTATTTAACTTGTTATAATATCTGACATAATTATTGTAATGCACTGGTTCACAATGTCCAAGTAAAGTCCTAAATAAGCTACTAGCCACTTATCTGACGAAAAATAAGTTTAACTGGTAGATAAAGTGCTAAGGTTTGAATGAAAGTTTTATCTGGCAGTTAATTTATTTGTTTTTAGCTATCCAACACTTTACTCAGACTTTATGAAACGGGCTCTAAACAGCGAAAACTATAATAGGAGATAAATTTATAAATTTATAAAATAAAGATAAATTTACAGAATATCCACTTGACTAATTTAATACCTACTTAATATACTATCCTAGATTATATATGAATATTGTTTTAAATATTATTTGTAATTTAGGTATAATTATATTATATTAATTATTCTGATTTTTTACTATTTATATATTACTATTATTAATATTATTATATAATATTTTAATTTCAATGAATTTGAGGCTTGACTATTTTTTTATGTATTAATTGAACATTTTTACGTTATTTTACCGTGATGTAAGTCAATTGATTAATTTTACTGTATAGTAATTTAATGTTAATTATTAATGTTGACTTGTAAATTGGCTTTATAAAATAAATAAATATGACTATCTTTATTGTAGGTACCTACCTGACCTGAAAAACTATATTTTATAAAAGAATAAATGAATGAATATAAAGTGACGTTACTTTACTTCTATTTAAGACTGGGGTCTTTACTGTACAACATCCTTAGACTCAAAATTTTATAGAAATCGAGTCAGAAATAAACTCGACTCAAAAGACTCAGAATCAATTAAAGCGTAGTCTCTTAGAACCAAATTGAGAAATTTTTAATTAAGCTTACTTGCATCTTATAAGATTTCTAAGACTAAGTTAGTCAAGACCAGAGATCAAGAACACAACTTTTGTGATTTTTAAATTAGTATAGTTATAGCCAACCAAAAGGTTGATCACAACCTCTCCAAAGAAATTATTTTAGATATCGTAAAGGTAAAGTCATAGAATTTTAATTTTAGTAACATTACGTACCTTGTCGCAGAGACAATCAATATGAAAGACGATACTATTGTTGAAAAATGACTACCTGTGAGTTCCTATAATTGGCTTCCTGTATCTACTATATTTTTCTATGTTAATGTTATAGCTGTTAGATCTTAAAATAAATAAAAATACAATAAAATAAAAATAAAAATAAAAATAAAATTAGATTCCTTGGTCGTACTATTGGTACTTAAATTACTATTTTTTTATCTAGAAACAAGCCTACAAAACACTCGAGTCTAAAAATGTGAGGCCTATACATACTGGTGCGGACTCTTGGTCAGTAAACCTTGGGAATCACAGTGGCTGGGAAAGTCGGCGATCAGCTGACGGCCACGCGTGCTCCGAGACCGGGCGAGGCCGTGTTGTGAATATGCGTCTTGCTAATACATTACTTTTTACCTATTGTGGTAAACCTCATCGATGGATTAATTATTGTAATAGTTTATAATAAATGATAGTAAATAAATTTTTATCATTGTTATAAGTTTTTAGGGTTCCGTAGCCAAATAGCAAAAAACGGAACCCTTATAGATTCGTCATGTCCGTCTGTCTGTCCGATTATATCACAGCCACTTTTTTCCGAAACTATAAGAGCTATACTGTTCAAACTTGGTAAGTAGATGTATTCTATAAACCGCATTAAGATTTTTACACAAAAATAGAAAAAAAACATTAAATTTTGGGGGTTCTCCATACTTAAAACTGAAACTCAAAAAATCTTTTTTTAATCAAACCCATACGTGTGGGGTATCTATGGATAGGTCTTTAAAAATGATATTGAGGTTTCTACTATCATTTTTTTCTAAACTGAATAGTTTGCACGAGAAACACTTCCAAAGTGGTAAAATGTGTCCCCCTCCCCCCCTGTAAGTTCTAAAATAGCAGAATGAAAAATCTAATAAAATATAGAAGATACATTACCATGCAAACTTCCACCTAGTACTTAAGTAGTTTTTTTAATACGTCACAAATGGTACGGAACCCTTCATGGGCGAGTCCGACTCGCTCTTGGCCGCTTTTTAGCATTTATTTTGACTTTGCTTGCATATATACTGCCTCGCAAAAATTACACATTACACACATTATGTGAGAGAGTATTAAAATCGAAAACTAACAAAAAAACATCTATGAACAAATCATGGAATCGTCTTTATGTAAAACAAACAAAATATAAACTGCAACTTAATCTTGATAATAAATCTATGTCATTTAAGCTACTAGGCAAAGTTTGGTATCGTTTTCTTATAAATCGGGGATGACTTAATCAGGCGCCGCCGACGATGAACACCCCCTCGCTCCCCACCTGCATCAAAAATCTGGTTGGCTCCACTTATTAAATACATCTTAGGAACACAAAGGTTTATTCTGCCAAACGGCCAAATGAAACCTTTTGTTTAGAGAAATCCGGTTTGACCTTTTTATATACTGTGTTATGTGCTATTAGCTTATAGTAGAAATTTCCTAGCCCAATCATTTTCTTTCAGAACTTACTTACAAACAAAGATTAACGCAGCAAGGCTCAGGGTGCATAGCCAACATTCTGTTAACGCTCTATAGCGTAGCGCAGTCATCTATCTCTATCACTCTTCCATAATACTGCGACAGTGACAGTTGCGTTTCGTTCACTACAGAGCGTAAACGATAGACATGTTGGCTACGTAGCCTGAAATGGTCAATAATAGTCGGTCGGTGAGCCGGTGACAGCACACTCACCTGACCGATGGTGGACTTTACGTACTCGCAATAAGGTTTAAGTTCAGTCATCAGGACGATACTGTCGTATGACGTATGACGCAACACGCAACAGCCGCGCGACACAAATATCCACCATTTATTTTTACCCAAATGACAATGAGATATTAACCGTGATCTTGAACATAACTGGCTTATTACCGGGTAATAAGGCTTATAATCGGAGGGAACGGATCGCGTCATTTGTTTCCGCTATTCGGTTATTTCTCTGGAAGCATGCGAGCGCTAATAATGAGTAAAAAGTTCGAAAACTGATTTTGATGACGGATTTTTGTCGGATGAAATACGTTTGTGTCCTATCCCTTATGGAGCAAAATGATTCCAAAATACGAAAAATAGGCTATAATTGATTCTAATCTATTTTATTTTGATAAATGTGTTTTTCAAAATAGCTATGTTATCAGAAAATTATTACAAAAATTGTGACATATCCAAAACTTTGTGTCATGTCATACATAGTATTAAAAACAGATATGGCAATAATAAAAATCCTTTTATTTCATGATTGCCACCGTTTTCAACATATTTGTATGGTGCTTTAGATAGTAAACATACGAGTATGTGCCTAAATAAAACTTGTATGTCACAAGTTGAATATTCACTAAACCTTTTTTTTTTGCTTTCCTGCAAACCAATTTTGTTGGCGTATGTCGCAAACGTATTCTTATCGAACGTTATGTCATATCGTATTTGATGTTGATGTCAGTTAATGTTTGAATTCAAACTTAAGAGTCCCATCTTATCCGTCCGCCTGCAGTCTCTGGTCCTATCGGGCGGCCTGCCGACCTAGCCAATAACGTCTACACACATAAGTGGATATTGCCTGCCGGCAATGGCCAGCTGCTGCCTCTGCGACTACACACTAGCGGTCAGTCGTCGACGTCAGTAGCAGCAGAGTCGTCAGTTTTGGCCACAAGACCACGGACTGTCCGGCCGATATGTGTGTCGACGCTGAACGGAATCGTCAACCGGCCACACACTCTCGGTTCGTATTAGTCGTCAGGCCAAAACCTGAAATGGAACTGTTAGTTGGAGACCTAAGCCCTCTTACGTGTAGACGTTCAACGCAGCTCGCCAACTTTATTGTCATGCGTGCTATAGAGTATTTAAGAACAAGTTCGGCCTGGCCAGCCACATTAGGGCTCATGTTAGACAACGTTCATAATGTTTATTTAGGGTCGCCGTCATCGAAAACGATGAGGAGGACTGTAACTGACTGACTAAATATCATAAAACGAACTAGTTATCTTTGTCTGGCCCCTTTAAGCATCATGAAAATAAGTTTGGGATATTTATTTAAAATATTCTTTGTAAATCTTATGAGGTATTATCTCGTGACAATTCTTTAAAAGGAATTTAAAGTAATGAATCATTACTTTAAATTCCTTTCATTACTAATGATACTAAATTTAACTTAGTGTATAGTAAATTAATTAGGTATAAATATTTAACTAAAAAACAAAATATATTATTTGTTTACGTATTTTGAAGAACTAATTGCTAATTTCGATCCTGTGATCGCCTACGCGCTCGAATTATGAGATTTAAGAGGAAAGAGGACGGCTGATTCTCCATACAAACGTAGTCCCCATTTTCCTATCTGGATATTGATATTTTACTTTGATATTCATAGCTACGTTTGAGTTTTTTCGAATTTTGTATTATTATAAAAATGAGGACTTAAAAACCGATTTCATACAAAAATTTAAATGCTTCTAACTCCTATAATAATTAAAAATTCGAAAAAAATCAAACGTAAGGGCATAACTGTGGTTAATAAACGACAAATTGTGTCAAAATATTTTCAATTATGTTGATATCCAGAGAGTAGTTTAAAAAACGTATCTCCCAACATACGAATCAAAACTAAAATTGCGCATGTTTAGAAGCAATCTTCATATTTTTAGCTTTTGTGCATAAATGTGACCGAAACCGGCAAAAGATTCCACTTTGTCGCTTGCCATAAGGACGACATTTTCTTGTACCTTTATACGAATTACCTGTTAAGGCGTATTTATGGTAAGCGACGAAGTGGAAAGTTTTGCCGGTTTCGTTCAAAAATTGTTACAATTTTTAAAAGTGCATGTTCGTGATTTTCTATCATTAAAAGTCAACAAATCAGGATTTAAATCACTGAAATCTCTAGAATGAATCCTCAAGATTTCTAGTACAATTATTTGGAACCGTATTGTTATTTTATAAAGCCGTACGATGTTTCAAAAACTGCTATCTAAACTCTCTAAATCAGCACAGTAACATGTTGGCCTTTATTTACCTAATTGTACACATAGACTTGTAAATACATTAACATATAGGTACGAGTATATAGGTATGAGAAAATGTCTAGACTAAACCTACCTCGAAACCAGACTAAATAAATTAAGTAATTTTTATAAACGTGTAGGTTGTCTATCACTGAGCGCGTTGTCAATAAAGTCGGATCGAACTAAAGCCCGACCAGAAATATTATATGATCATTTTCAAGAGGGCGCTGTTATTCTCATGTGTAGGGTGACAGTTCAGTTTAGTATGAAAAATTTAGTTCCAATGAAATTCCGCAACATGGCGCGTGATCATATATCACGCCAGGCTTCAGGCTTCAGGGCAGGCACACGGTCAGGCTTTGACTTATCAGCGATGTTGATAGCACAGACTATGCAAATTTCTATGAAATTATGACATTGAGATCCGCAGCAAGCTCGGCTGAATTTCTCCTTCCCATACAAAAATCAGCTAAACTGTGGAATGAACTGTCGCCTGCGGTATTTCCGGACCGATACGACCTCAAAGGCTGGCAACGCACTTACAACCCCTCTGGTGTTGCAGGTGTCCATGGGCGGCGGTAATCGCTTACCATCAGGTGATCCGTCTGCTCGTTTGCCTCCTCTACCATAAAAAAAAAACGGAGTTTCGTTCCACAGAAATATTTTTTATAAATTTCTGTTTCGTTCCCATTTTAAATCTACGTGTTGGATTGTAGAAGAAGAAGAAAGACATGAGGTATATCTATGGCTGTGATTAGTTTAAATAGCCCCAGCTTATAAAACAATCGAAATAGAGCAAAAACTAATTGTGTATGAAAAACTAAAATTTGTTGAATTTTTAATCATGCTCTCTAAAGTTACATAAACTAATTACTTTATTATATACCTTATCCTATTGTAAGTATAAAGTTTCAGAGCAGTCGTTTTAAAATGAGAGCGTGGGCCCGATTTGAAGAATGATTAAGACACGTTTAAGATCTTGGAAAGATCGATAACTAAACGACATGTCAAAATTGACGTTTATTTCGATTCCTCTGTGATCCCAATAAGATCTTTCTACGATATTTCTAATGTCAAAGTGACTATGGTTGCCCGAATCGAGCTGCTTCTGTCAATTATACGACATACAAACTATAACTAAACGAGAACTTATCTAACCCAGAACTTATCGTTATCGTATTCATATTTCGAATCGGCCCGCATAACTAGGTTTGTATGGAGAGCCGAGCTTGCTGCGGCCTCGTAAAATAACACTTGCACAGTGCTATAGGGAGCGTGCATGAACTGTAGGAGGCAGCACAGGAGCCGTCAGATTTTTGGCGCGAGGCGTAAATGTGATGTTTTTTGTTCCGATGTAGCCCACAAGATGACAGAACCATTGCCCAAGAAAACACGTGACGTGTACATGTGCATGTTTATGGTTCCGATTCAGGCCACAAGATGGCAGACCCTCCAACGCGCACGGTCCCTATCAAAATCGCCGCTGAGTTATCTTGGTCTGGCTCTAACCATGTTAGAATGCCGTTGTAAAAGAATTTCGGTTCATCTGTAATGGTGCAATGACCAATCAATATCAATCAACGAATCGACGCGCATTGGTCGCTGGTTGCGTTGTTTATCACTCGTTTACGAACACTCAGAGGACTCGGTTATTTTTACATTAGTTACTTACTGTTATGAACTGAAATAGATGTCATACACTAAAACAAAAATCGGAAAAGTGCGAGTCAGACTCACCCACCGAGGGTTCCGTACACGTTTTAATTTTCAAATTTTTCCCTGTACTTGTAGTATAATACGATATTACTTGCCAAATTTCATAGTTCTAGGTCAACGAGAAGTACCCTATAATTTTTGGTTCCCTTGAGCGTGCCGAAAATATATTTGGGGAATAAACGGCCGTAACTTTTTTGTACGTAAACTTAGAAGTTTTATTTTTTACAGCTTCAGAGGACTGTAGATCTGAGTATGATTATAGTTTTATTTCAACTCGATACCTTTTCCGAGATAACGGGTATTGACAGACAGACACGCCATCTAATATATCAAAGGCGAAAGGAATGGCGGCATCGTTTCGAGCGATGGCGCCACAACCTTTAGCCGATTCCAGGTAAGATGGCGCCACTTTTTAATATTTAACAGATTTAACACATATCAGTGAAAGAATAAGAATCAAATTCAAATGGCGTTCTAAAAGTTTTAATTGTGTGTCGACACTCTTTGACAATCCACCTCTATTTCAAATTCTTTTTGATATTAGTCATTTTCAAAATTACACCGTTTTCGAGGTTATCCTATGCACCTTACTCTCCGTGTACAATCTACTTATGATAGTTCATTGACCCCGGCTCTTAGTCTGACGATTGAAAGTGTAAACAATTGTAAAGTAAAGTAATTATCCGGAAGAATGTAAGCGGAATATTAAAGTGATTGTAAATCTCATTGAGAATGTCTTCCGTTTTAAAAATACGGACACTGTATGATGTTAATGTTGACATTATATGATATTAACGAGTTTAAACTTTAAGTCATCGGTTCTGATATCACATGTAATGATTGTTAAATATGGTTTCATTTGTTATACTTAACAGTTTTTAGGGTTCCGTAGTCAACTTTAGTCCCTTATAGTTTCGCCATGTCCGTCTGTTTGTCTGTCTTCGCTCCGTGATCGTTAGTGCTAGAAAGCTGAAATTTGGCATGAATACATAAATCAATCATGGTGGTATAGTGGTGAAATAATTGAGTGGTAAGTGGTTATTTTTTCGCTTCAACCCTATTGTTAGGCTGTCGTTGATAGGTATTTCAAAGCGAATAGGGTTGTCCAATAAGTAACTATTTTTTGATAAAGTGATTTTATTCGGAAATAATCGCTCCGAAAGGAAAAAATATGCGTTCACCTCTAAACTTCATGGTTCCAAAACATATGAAAAAATCGCGAATCAAAAGCTTAATAACTACTTTCAATGAAAACTATAGCACGCATGATCGGTTAATCTGTTTTTGAGTTATCTCAAAAAGTCTTCCCTTCTTAGTAAAAATGTTTGTTTGACGTCAAACAAAATATAAGATTTAGAAGCGCCTACAATTAGCTTTCACGGGCCTTCCCCGTAGACATAGGTACCTATATTTCAGTACCATACACAGACGCATGGATTTTGGCCGGTGCAAGGGCGACCTTCAGCGTTTCCGTGTACGAGTAATGAGAACATACGTGAATGATCGTAGGAATGCATATGTTAGTGTGTGTATGATAGTACTGATCAAATACATACATCACTTTCTTGGTCCAATAAAAATTCCTAACGATATAAAAAACTTCTTAACGCAAGTCAAGGAAAAACTGCATGTATGGCTATGTGAATTGTGTATGTGAGACTAGGCGAATTCCAGAAAAGTACATAGGACATTTTAGTCTTTAAATTGTTAAAATGTTTCGGGTTTCTCTTGAGCATCGCGAATATTATTGAAAGAAATTTAATGCAGCCTTTCAAGAGCGGATATCTCGAAAACTTTACAAATTTAATCAGCATTCATTTTGCATATGATCATGTCGCTAGGATGCATAGTTTTCGAGATATAAGCAAAAAACTGAAAAATGGGATCTTAAAACCTTCTCTCCTCCCCGGCTCAGGGCTACCACCGGGGACTTTTGATATGTTCACCTCCTAACTAATAGTCCTAACAAAGTTACGAAAATTGTGTTCCAAGCATTTCCCTCCATACCTTTTTGTTACTTTTAAAATATTATACGGGAAGGTTTGTTATCACGATTCACGCAGAAACACCTAATAAAAATAACATTAAAAGAAAATCTGTATCGAGATTCGATAGACGGAACTGAACAAGCTGATGGCAGTACCTGAAAAAAGCAATGGCAGTAAGAAATTGTTGAATTGCAATTCTTAGAAAAGAAAGGATAATTAAATAAGCAGCAGCTAAACTGAGGAATGAACTGTCATCCGCAGTATTTCCGGACCGATACGACCTTCAAAACTTAAAAAAAAGAACGTACTTAAAGGCCATCAAGGCACTTGCAACCGCTCTCGTATTGCACGTGTCTATGGACTACGGTAATTTCTTACAAGCATGCGTTTTGTCTGCTCGTTTGCCTCCGTTATTATAAAAAAAATAGCATAATCATCAAGATATGAGTATTGTAAAATCGGCGATATCGCGAATAATGCCCGACACGTGTAGAATAGACATGTGAAGGTTTTGTGATATGATACGATTGCTCGCGTTGATTGGTGTGCGCAAAATGCACTGAGAGTCATGTCAAGGTCGTACCTATTGTGATAACAAAAGCTTAGTACATTTTAGATGCCCTGAATCCTCAATAGATATTATCTACACCCTGGCGTGGCTGGTGCTGCCTCTGCGTGCGTCCCATGACACGGGCAAGGGCAGTATCCGCCCGGTGTACCCCTTACATTTTATTAGTCAAAAGGTCTTCTTCTGGCCTCTCAAATATCCGGAACACCATTGTTCCGTGAACGGGAAAAACAAAACAAAAAACTATAACAACGTCCTGTAGGACAAGGAAGATGCTCTTAAGGAAAAAATAATTACCCTGATTGAAACGCGTAAATAAAACATGGTGAAAAATCGTGCTAAATTTTTGTAACAAGATTATTGTTGCCCGCCATTATTTGTACTAATGATAGACAATTTACCTTTAAAGATGGATATGTTTTTGCTGTCCGTCCTTGTATTCATTGCTGAGCTAAAATATCGTTAGTTTGTAGCAATATAGTAAGAATTTGTCTGTACATTTCAAGGTTTCGTTCTGCGAGATGTCAACCGACTGACTGTCGGCAGACTGTAGGTACAATAATAGACGTATTCGTAATATTCGTAAACGAAAGAATTTTGTAATTTGTTGTTTATTTAGACCGATCTAATCCCTACTTACTACTGATATTATGCGAAAATAATTGTGTCCTGTCTGTGTGTCTGTTACCTCTTCACGCTTAAACAGTGGCCGATTTAAATGAAACTTGGTATGGAGATAGGTTAAAGCCCAGGGAAGGACATAGGATAGTTTTTTTCAATCATAATCATAACAGAGAAGAAGTCGTGGGAAGAAGCTAGTATAGGTGAAATTACGCTAAGGGGTGAATATGCGGGTCATACTGAACAACTACTACGGGGCCAACACCGATATTACGAAAAAAAAACCACTGTTCCATAAAAACCATTGGCATGTGATTCACCAAAATATATGAGGCGGCAGATTTTTTTTTTTACGTTTTCGGGGTTGGCCACATACTCGACGACTAGTATGGGAAGTAGTAGACAGTACACGTCACTGGCTACTTCCACGCTAGCACGCACGCAGCTTTCTCGCGCAAAGGCTTGCCATCGCGATACAGCGCGGGAATGCTGCCTGCGTGATGAGCACCCTGCCAAGAGGCCAGGGTTTGTTTTAGGTATTTTTATTTTTTCTAGGTAGGTTTAGTTTTAGTAGTTTTATTTTATAAGTAGTCATAATTTAATTTTCTTCTATTAATGTATCATCTTTTCAATAAAAATGTCCTATCTACTTATCATTTATTTATTTGTTATTTGGGGGTGTTGCGGGCCTTTGAGTGCGTCGCGCGTCGACCAAGTAGTGACGGCCCTATAAAATTCATTACTAATAATAGTTTTGAATGATTCCCAGTTAGTTTCATTAGACTTAAATCGACCGGAATATGAACCGTGATTACCTTTTATATTGTTTTTGAGCTCCCGATATTTTGACGCAGTTACATGCATCTTGTTTACGGGTGTGTCACGGTTTATAATAAAATAAATAAATAAATAAAGTTTTATTTCAGCCAACACGTACAATTGTACACCCATATCAGAATACATTTCGGGGTTTGAACCCGCGACCTCCGGATTGCAAGTCGCACGCTCTTACCGCTAGGCCACCAGCGCCAAAAGAATACTTAATAATAAAATAAACTAAAAGTTTTTATATCCCGGTCGATTTAAGTTCAATACTAATGCCCGTCGAATCCAAGAAGTTCCAGATACCTACTTATATTAACATTCGGATATTTGGTTGTACTTATCTGTGTTGGCAGCCTAATCTTTTTAAATTCCATTACGTTACTTTAATCTGAGTTATCTACAGATAGTCGTGTTCTGCGAGACTTATTGTGTCAATACACGGAAGAAAAATAAAGATAAATATTTGTACGTGTTTCATAAATTGTTTTATTTCATTTCAGTAACAGATCAATCCAAATTCAGGGCAAGGTTGACTGAAATAAGTTTGGCAAAAAAAATATTATTTTTTACAAGCTTTTATGAGGCGTTGGAACCAACTGCATGAACCCAACGGACCAACGCATCATCGAAATAGATTATGTTAAGTAGTTTTAGGTATTTATTGTTTTGTTTATATTGTACTAACTTAGATATATAGGTAGATAAATAATAATTGTTGTATGTACTAACACTATATGAGTTTTTAGCTCGAAATAAATGATTTTCATTTATTCATTCATAGCCGACTGTACTTTTCTTTCCACGGGAAAATAATACTCACCGAGACAGTTCAATCAAGCCTAAACACAGGTTGCGTTGTTTTAATTATCACAGAGTTCCTATGGCCACCTCCTATCTCCATCATCAGATCAGCTCGATGGTACCATAATATTTCATGGGTGACGTTGAACTGACCCACATATGCATGCAATTTTTCAGCTTCATCGGAAACCGAGAAGTAGGTACATTGCAAGTTAAAGAAAAGCTTGTAAAAAAAAACTCGTAAAACCGCCTTAACTAAAGATCCAAAAGGTCACAGCCCTCTACACCTACCATAACTCTTTAAAATATTCATCATGTAATTCTAGCTATCGCTCGTAAACTCGTATTGAGCTCAAATCAAATACCTTGCCTGTACAGTGTACGTATAGTATCCATAACTATCACCAACTAACACTAAACAACTACCTCATATATTATGTACGTAGTAACTTCCGAGTGTGCGCACAATTGCCCGTTTATATTCAGTAGAAATGGAGGACGTATTCCAAGTTCATTACCAGTAACAGCAGAAATAATCGATAACATTGACATATATCTAAGGACGGGCCTTACGGGCACTAAAAATGGTGCTAGTTCAGTGGTGTCACTCACGAGTTCAAGCCAATCGTGCAATCTACACGCAACTAGTTGCGACCACTAGCGCGCGTGATGCGAACTCATCAACCAATCGCGTTGTGGTTTTAGACTGCAAGTTCGAGTCGTATCCGTGTGCGTGACACCGCTGTGCTGACCCCATTATTATTGCCCGTAAGGCGCTCAACTGACATGAGATGAAGGTCTACAGGCCGCCGGCTGACTATCTGGTAATGGAGTGATCGGCAGATATTTGTTGACGCTGACGGAATTTTTGGGCTCACGGTTCGTATTAGTCGTCAGTCCGAAACCTGAAATAGAACTGTTAATGTGTGGCCTGTTGCGATTAACTGACAGCCTGATATCGTCCGGCGAACTGTCAATTTGTAGGGCCCTGTCAGACTTATATCAGACCGTTGCCGGCGGGCGGCTGTAACGGCGGAAACCTGACGACTCTCATCTGCTAGTCTGTAGTCGCAGAGATGGCAGCAGGCTATTGCCGGCAGGCAATAATCGCTTATGTGTGTGGACGATATTAGACTAGGACGGCAGGCCGCCTAAGGCCAGAGACTGCATGCGGACTGGTAATCAGTGGGTCCCTTAAGGCCCGTCCTTAGATATATGTCAATGATCGATAATGAAAAATCGAGTAAGAGATTACAAGAAGCCCGGTTTAGTTTATAAACTTGTACGGTTACTGTTTTGAACGATCGTCTTGGAAATTCCAATGACATTATACAATATACATAATTAAGTATACTCATACTCGTATATAAGGAGCCCAAAAAATACTTCCATATTTATTTTCTTATTCACAAATTAATGTGTTTTTTTTAATTAATTTTAGGCGACTAAAGGCAAGTTGTAAAATTTTTATGAAACGCCCTTAACCGATCAGGCCGTGTAGCCAACGTTACAATCGTTAACGCTCCGTAGCGTAGCGTAGTGATCTCTCTCTATCACTCTTTCATATTAGTGCGACTGTGACCGTTGCGTTTCGTTCGCCACGGAGCGTGAACGATAGGCACGTTGGCTACGCGGGCTGGAGTTATAATACCGTTATAAAGGTAATTATATATTTTTATATCTAAAATGAACGGTTATTGTATGCCTGAACTCTTCACATATTATATTTATATCTCAGGGGTTGGAAATCACATTAAACAACCTCTTCAGCGTCAATAATATAAAATCACAACCTGAGAGGGCCTAGCCAAGATGCCAATCATACATCGACAAAAAACCGAGTAAGTTTTTGGCAAAAAAATAATTTTTGATACAAGCTTTTATCGCTGACTGTACTTTGCTTTACACAGACAACTAATACTCATCGAGACACTTCTAATTCTTCTTCATCGCGTTGTCCCGGCATTTTTTTTTTTTAATAAATATTATAGGACATTATTACACAAATTGACTAAGTCCCAAAGTAAGCTCAATAAGGCTTGTGTTGAGGGTACTTAGACAACGATATATATAATATATAAATATTTATAAATACTTAAATACATTGAAAACACCCATGACTCAGGAATAAATATCCATGCTCATCACACGAATACATGCCCTTACCAGGATTTGAACCCGGGACCATCAGCTTCGTAGGCAGGGTCACTACCCACTAGGCCAGACCGGTCGTCAAATTTCGCCACGACTTATGGGAGTCTGGGGTCCGCTTGACAACTAATCCCAAGATTTGGCATACGCACTAATTTTATTTTTTCAGACACTTCTAACAGCCTTAAACATAATTAGTTTACGTTTTTTAATACAGTTCCCATTGCCACCTCCTGTATGCATCATCAGCGCCATGTCATCATAATATTGCATTTTATCCGATTTACATGTATGCAAAATTTCAGCTCAATCGGAAATCGAGAAGTGTGTCAAATTTCGCTTCCAAGATTTGACCCACCCTATAACATACACATACATACACTTAGGAGCAAAACTGTCCCAATAGTAGCATATTAGTAGAATTTGGAGAAGTTGATGTCGATCAAGGGGAGGGGCACATGGTTAATACATAACAGTACTCCTTGAAATATTCTACAAATCCGCCTAATATATGATGTACTTGGCATTTACGGTTATTTTGTAATTTAGAATCGAAAAGTAGAAAAAAACACATTTTTATTTTTTCTAATATTTTTATTTCCTCCTATGGAAACTCCAAATAGGGAACCATATATAATTAAGAAATTCTGCCACTATAAAACCATCAAAATTGTTTTAATGGGGCATATTTTTGAAGTTATTTTTAGGTTACTTATAATAGTTCAGTGCAAAAGTGTACCATTAAAAACAGCTATAGAAAGTGTCTGTTAGGTTAATGTTAAAGACGACTGTTATTCTGCCATAACTAGAAAACTATGTTCACGATTTAAACAGTTGATGCCTCATTTTAGAGAGGCTAAATTTCTTAATTAGATATGTATGGTTATGTATTAACTATGTGCCCCTCCCCTTGATGGACATCAACTTCTCCACATTCTACTAATATGCTACTATTGGGACAGTTTTGCTCCTAAGTGTAGGTACATACATACTAACAGGGCAAGTTAAATAAAAGTTTGTAAAAAATGTATCGGATGACATCTGACAGATGCTACGAAAATTGTCAGAACTATTTACATACTAATAAAGTTTCGATTAGCGCTTTCTGTCAACGACTCTCATCTTCGCTAGGCCCCCGGTAATGGTAAATAGTGATCAAATAAACGTCACATACTTGACCAACATTCCGTGATCGACATATTAATGCACAAAGACTTACTTAATAAAATTCACACTTCACGTGTGACATTCGCTTTATAATGGTTTTCGCGAGGTATGTTTTCTTTTATTATTATGAACGATTATTGGTAGATATATTAGTAGATAGAACCTACCATACACCATAGAGAACATACATTTTACAGTCGTCATCAGATATATGGGAGCGGGCAATCTGTTCACAAATATTTGAACAAGATCTTGACAGCTCCGATATATCTTATACAATTCCCTAGTAGACGTAACAAGCACCCATCATCATCTTCCTACGTTATCCCAGCATTTTGGTTAAAGCTCATGGGAGCATGGGATCCGCTTGGCAACTAATCCCAACCCAAGAGTTAGCGTGGGCACTCGTTTTTACGAAAGCAACTGCCATCTGATCTTCCAACCCAGAGAGTAAATTAGGCCTTATTAAGTCCGATTTCCTCACGATGTTTTCCGTCACCAAAAAGCGAGTGCTAAATATTAAATGATATATTGTACGTAAGTCGCTCTATAGGTCGCATTTCTCAATTATTTTCATGAAATTTTGTGAGCATTCGTTAATTATAACATCATTTTTCCTTGTCGATTCAAGTTTTGGGATTTTCTTTACAATGGGACAGCCATGGAGGCTCACACGCGGTACAGATTACAGCCAATAGCTTGCTCTTGCCCGTACATTTTATGCCGTTGACGCAAAAATGAAATTTATACAATTAACCTTTTAACACGAATAAAAAATACTTAATAAATTTTTAATAAGCAGAAATGTCTGCGAACGATGCTATTAAGCTTAGAATAAATTTAAAAGTGGGAAAATTACTGCCTTGGGTGAGGTTTGAACTCACGGCCTCTGGATCTCCAGCGGTCTAATTTGCTGGCTATGGGGTCTTGGTGGCTCAGATGGCAGAGCGCTGGAGTATCGAACCAGAGGCCGTGAGTTCAAGTCTCATCCAAGGCTGTAATTTTTCCACTTTTAAATTTATTCTAAAAAAATACTTGTTACGAAAAATACACCAAAAAGTGAAAAATATGAAATATATTTAATACACTAACAATCAGAAAATCAAACGTTTCTGTACTGATTGCCAAGTGTCTAAATCAGTTAACTAGAGAGTTTGACAAAATGATTAATCATTACGAATGGGCAGGAAACATACTACATGTAGCGTGACGTCATTTTTCCGTCCACGGCATGAAATGTGCGGGGCCCTGGCCACTTGTTTTAACTTTGGTTGAAATTGTATAATGGATGTCTACGTTTATCTGCTGTTTACGTATCTTAATTAGAGTTCCGTAACCAAAGGGTAAAAGGGGACTCTATAACTAAGACTCCGCTGTCCTTCCGTCTGTCCGTCTGTCACAGTTGAAATTTTCACAGATGATGTATATACCTCTATGATATAACAAATACGAGTACTAAAAAGTACGGAATCCTCGGTGGGCGAGTCCGACTCGCACTTGCCAATTTCAATATTTAGTGAAAGACTTCTATGAAAAAATGCCCAAAAAAATTAAATAAAGAAAAAAAATTCTGAAATAATAAATAAGATTATTCGTCCAGTTTTTAATTTTCCGGTACTCTAAATAATTTATTTTAAATACAATCGACATCCCTTTTATGACGTTCTTTTAAGTAAAAAAGCCAGATGCAAAAATGTATTAATGTTATTTTGTACCCGGAAGCTTAGCTACCTGTTTGCCCTCGCCATAATGGATTACACCGAATCTCTAAACGAGGAGACAAAACAAAAACTCAAAAGAGTTATAATCAGTACCCCTAGTGTAAATTTGATCGACATCATAACGTGACGAACGCGTTTGCGTTAAGTCTCATTTTGTATAGGATTTTGAGTTTCCAAAACGTCCCGCTTGGCGCGCTCTTTCTAAATCCAATACAAAATGAGACTAAACGCAAACGCGTACGTCACGTTTGGAAATCGAATTTATTTACACTAGGGGTACAGTACCCCTAGTGTAAATATTTTCGACAGCGAAACGTTACGTACGCGTTTGCGTTAAGTGTCATTTTGTATGAGATTTTTGACTTTCCAAAACGTCCCGCTTGGCGCGCTGATCAAAAACCCATACAAAATGAGACTTAACGCAAACGCGTATGTCACGTTTCGCTATCGACAAAATTTACACTAGAGGCACAGATTATCGGTTGGACAGAGATGCATTTATTCACACACTGCTACTCTGCAAATTACTTATCTCGCTTGTTGTACACTATAAAAAAATGTGTTTACAGTCGCCATCAGATATATCGGAGCGGCTGAAGTGCTCAATATATCTGAACACGCACTCTAATCCCTTGACAATAGATGTGTGTTCAAATATTTGTGAGCGTTTTGGTCGCTTACCTAGTTTAGTTAGGAGCTGTTAAAAATAGGTATGTTTTTTTTTTCGCTCCTTTAAAAAATCGAAAAAACGAACGGCCATAGATTTTAAAATTATTCGATTCACATGATAAAAAACCATATGTATTATGTGGGCTGCCCCTAACGCAGGTAAAATCTGTATAATTGTATATAGAATTAAGTTTATGTTTAAGCCTTGACTCTGGCTATATGTTTGAGCCTTTTGGGGTGGAAACCCTTGGGCCGTGGGGACCTGGCGCTCACAACATTTTTAAAGAGCTTTCGAAGCGCCTTGTGGAGGCAACGGGTGACAAGAGGGCTGGCTCTTACCTCGCACAACGCATTGGCATTGCTGTCCAGCGCGGCAATGCCGCCAGCCTTCTAGGCACCTTGCCATAAGGCACCGAGCTGGAGCCGATTTTTTATTTATAACTTTAGTTGTAGTTTTAGTTTTTAATCTTTTTCCTTTTTAGCTTTATGTAGTTTTGTTTAAGGTATATTTTAATGTAGTTTTTATTTTTTATTTTTCAATAATAAAGCACTTATATCTTTGTTTAAGTAAACCTAATCCAAGTCTTATTTGTGCGTCACTGGGTTTTCTCACAAAATGAGGATTTGAATAGGCTTCGAACGGAAAAAGAAGGCACGATTGTTGCAGCCCTTCTGTTATCTCGAGACGTTCAACGGCCGCTACTTATTTACCCGATTTTAGCTGCTCAAGTTTTTATCTGAAGGTGAGCGCACGTCGGACAAACAAAGAAATCCGAAGTCACATTCGTTCGGTTCCGAGCTACCTCAAGAATATACGGATCTACGGACGTTAAGGCCAGTAACTTTAACTTATATATAAATAATAAATCTTTATTTACTTACTTGAAACCTAATATAGAATGTGAGCCTTACATAAAATTACAAATTAAAACTTATTTTAGGTTTGTAACAGTTCCATTAGGATTGAGCCTCTGTTTCCTGATATGGCTCACATACTGACGGATATTAGTTGATTTTATTGTTAACTATAAGAACCTAGTTTTAATTTACCGCTGTAGTTAACCAGCTACAACTGTCAAGTTTAAAAATCTCGTATCTCGTTATGGTATATGTCATGTTATGTCGCGTAATATTTGCAGTAGGTACATTGTACCTCGGTAAATTTATAAAAATTAAGTTCGGCGTCATAATCAAAAGTAACTTAAAGAAAACTTAATTAATGAACGGGTAAATTCTGTGTATGGTTTAAAATTCTTTTTCTTTTTTTTATACCACGTGGGTGGAAAACAAGCATACTGCCCGCCTGATGGTAAGCAGTCACCGTAGCCTATGGACGCCTGCAACTCCTAACACCCTTATTGGATTTACTCACTGTATACCGAGTGGGGCCTGTAATAGGAGCAAATAATTAAACTGTGGACTGTAGGTACTCCACAAACTGACCAACATTTATTCAGAGATGATAGATAGATAGATAGATAGAATACTCTTTATTGGCACACCTCAGTAAAAATATACAAGAAAAATAAACCATTGATTAGAGGCAGACAACAGCCGGTCTTATCGCTAAAAAGCGATCTCTTGGGTAGCGGAAATAGAGAAGTTAAGGGGGCGTCCACAAATTACGTAACGCAAATTGGAGGGAGGGAGGGGGTCAGGCCAAGCGTTACGGTCCTGTTACGTTGGGGAGGGGGGGAGTCAAGGTTTGCGTTACGTCACGCACGATTTTATAATACATAAAAAAAAAATTATTTGTTTTTTTTATGTATTATTATAAAATATTAGCCACAGAAGATGGGATCGCCGCCGAAGCCGATACCGATTGTGAAAGCGATTCTGATTTACCTTTAATAGAATGTATTAAGAAATGGAACCAAAACCCGTTCATAGATGATTAAATTTCTTGATTCCTTGAAACCACAGTTTAATGATTTATTAAAACAGACAGATTTTTGATTAAAAACTATATATACTACCACCTGTCTTTCTTTTTTGAATATTAACCTAAAGAAAGATTTTTACAAAGCACTTGTTACGTAACGGAATTGAGGAGACCCTAGAACGTTCGGTCATTCCCGGCTCCGTTCGGCTGAGCATTGCTCCGAGGAATTATTAGGTATGGCACAACTACATATAAGAGAACAACTTTAATTTCGACAACCCTAAATAGCCGAAAGGGATAGTGTCTCTTTCTAATGTAAGGACATTAGAAAGAGATGACATTATTTGTCCTTGAATCGCTGTCAAACTTCGGTTTTGTAGGAAGTGTTATTTCTGTACGCTTAGTACTATTATTTATTCTGTGGTATAGTCCTCTATAATCGATATCAAACCACTCTGCTCTGGGTGTCTAGTGCATTATAATTTATTCAAGAAGCGTGGGCTCCAATAAAGGATGGTCATATGTACTTGACGGTATATAAATAACTCGTCAAATGCATTACACATGATTATATTATCTTGTAGTGTAGGCCCCAACGCATACAATAGTAGATGGTCAGTGCTTAGATGGCAGTGTAAACTACATACATAATATATAACAAACTTTACACTACGTATAATGCTACTTTACTCCACTAGTGCGATAATTAGTACATTACGTAACTATCTCGAAAATTTAAAGGGCTATATGTATAATAGGTACTTATCGAGACAATTCTAACAACCCCAAACACAATTAGTTTGCGTTGTTTTATCACAGAGTTCCCATGCCCACATCATGTCTCCATCATCAGATCAGCTCCATGTATTCATACTCGTAATCACATAAAATTGAGTGAAATCGAAAATCGGGAAGTGGGTCAAATTTAGCTTCCAAGATTTGATCCACACTAACTAACCAACAAACATACTATAAGGGCCAACACCCTAAGGGGTAAGGGTGTTGGCTCCACGATACGACGCCGTAACGTTGTACGATGCCGCAACGTGAGACGACGTCTTATCGTGGGTACGTGTTGACCCGAACAGGGCAAGTTAAATAAAAGCTTGTAAAAATTTAAAAAAATACAAAGTTGTTGATATGTAATTATCAACAATTAAAAAGTTAGAAAAGGTTGGGTAAGAACATTTTCGCGAAGCACAATGAGATCTTGTACTTAGCTAACCTTACCCATTATACAAATCATCCTTGTATGAGCAGTAACAGCGAATTGCACTGTTTAGATAATTTGCAACTTATTTTTGGTTTTTAAAGGTATTTTTTCTAAAAAGTGTCACTTGTTAGGGCCATCCTCACTAGCGTCTCCTGAGCGTCGTCATCTAGTCAACTCTATGACAGCTACTCGACGCAACGTTGACGCAACTGCGCAGCGACGCCATTTTTCAAAGCGCTGACTAGGCGACGAAACTCAAAAGACGCTAGTGTGGGCTGGCCCTTAGTATTAGCTTCGTACAAATGATTTCTTATTATCTTTTAGACATTTACACAGACGGAAAAAAACAACCCCCTGTAAATTTGCAGCCAATTAACAGATTAAGTCAATTCATTAGCATGTTTACCGTCTATTTTGCAAATCAAATGCCTAAGGCAATGTATGCCTCCAGGTACTCCAGATCCAGGCAAGCAAAAATAAACCTTATATCGAAGGCACAACGACTGTCACACCTGAAAACTCATTAGAATCAATACGTGTATAGGGTACACGTTTCCCCACACTATAATGCCGTATAGCGAAGCCACTCGTACTGAAACCTAATATTTAAAGTGCTTAAGCTTTTAGCTGGAGTCCAATTAGAACTTCTTGGGTGCATTTCATTAGATGTTAAAGAGATAATTATTTTATTAGCTGTCTTAATTAATTACTTTCAGTTTCGAAATTGAAAGTTATATTTGAAAGTTATATTAGAGTTTAAGTCAAACATCGTTTACTACAGTCCGTCTAAGCTAACTTTGCACTGTCATGAATAGAATAAAGTGAGAGAGTGCCATTATATAAATGTCATATTTTCATAGAACTAACCTAGTTGATAGAAAATACCAAACGAAACATAAATATAAGTATCGTATGGAAATAGTCACGTGACTTATCGTAGCATCTGTCATCTGGATATTTTTTCTTTTCGTTCGGCGTTTGTCGATGAACGATTATCTTATTGGCTAGGCCCCCGGACTTCCAGTTCCGAAGGAGGTTGTAATTCTAAATACATCGTATATTATGGGCGGTAATCAAGAATTTGCGAACGTGTGTATTGAAGCCTGAATGCGAAGGCGAGGGTTTAATTAACACGAGTTCGTAATTCCAATACCGCTCGTGGCACACGCATTTTTCATCACACTTGTGAGGAAAAATGGGAAATAAATAAAACTACTGCCTGCTTTCTTACGTACAGCCCTAGGTCAAAATTTAGCCTAGCAAGTGTAATGAAATAATACATAACAGTCTTAGGTCGACATTTAGGATTTACGAACCGCATCGCCTACGTGTAATAACCTAATAGACATTTAACGAGCAAAAGTGATGAAAAAAAAAACGTAAAAAGGACTGAACACACATTAACAACAACCAAAGCAGTTATCTTTGCTTTAATGCAACATTACAATAGACGATTTAAATCCAACAACAGTGCAGTAATAAATACGCGTTACTGTACATAATTCATTCGTGAATTGGACAATAAGACCTGGAGGTAAGTAGTAAGTACTTACTTTGTGGCCGCGTTTAATTGGCTGTATTTACTTAAAACAATACAGTAAGTGGTGCTATTTGCATTTGTACGGTGTACCAGTTCAAAGTGTTCAAACTGTTCAGCCACGGTCGTAATAAATAGAGAATTTTAGAAAATAAAATATATATTATGATTATTATTTCATTTATTGATAAAATAGGTATAATGTTTTCTCCGGGGTGAGAGCCTGGTGATCTGTATACATCATAACGTCATCTTTTGTTTCATAACCCTATTGTGAAATTTTTACAAATCCTTTGTGAGCTGATTAATAAATATTAATATTATTATTTTTATTTGTCGTTGTGACGTACGGTGTCAAAGTAACTTTTATACTTGAAATTAAGGCCAATATTCCATTGAATGTTCCCATTATGTTTCTCAAAACATTATCGATGTTTATTAGCTTTAATGATGTTATAATTTCGTAGGGGTTTTTAAATTTTGATTTAGGTATGAATGAAGAATCTTCACTTTGCAAGCTCACATTCTTTTGTCACTGAGTAAAAGAGTCAATGTGGGATAATAGTAGTGAATAGTAATAGTATATTGATTGTATGGCATAACAGAGCCCCTAGTGTACATTTATTCAATTTCAAAACGTGACGTACGCGTTTGCGGTAAGTCTCATTTAGTATGGGATTTTGACACAGCGCGCCAAGCGGAACGTTTTGGAAAGGAACTCAAAATCCCATACAAAATGAGACTTAACGCAAACGCGTACGTCACGTTACATCATCGAATTGATTTACACTAGGGGTAGGTACTGTAGTATACCGATCGCTCTAGTTAAGTATTGTATAAGTCATAAGTATGAAGATTATAAATGGGTAGAACACATCATGTTAAAGAGCGCTTAATCCTCCAACAGTCTTCAGTTTGGCGGAATATAATTATGTAAACACCATTTAAGTTTTTTGTGATAAATAAATTTAAAAAAGAAATATTTTATAAACTATCATATACACAAAATTAACTACCAATTTGATTAGGTAAACAAATCTAAAGAAAACAGCAAAATCAAAGGTCATTTTAAAACGCGACTAATTGGGTACTCTAAACTATTCTAAGCTCACTATACAATAACAGAAAGGAATGCGCATTATATTTTCTTCAATTTCCAAGATTAGCTACGTAAAATTGTTTTGTTTTTATGTTAAATGCACAAAAATATTCGTAGAGAATTCTATGATTTTCAAACTAACTATTATATGAGCTTCTTTTTGAATACTTATCGTTTATAAAATAGGATTGAAACAATATTAAAGGGTCATACACATTTAGTTTAGTTTAGTTTATTTATCTCTCAATATAATGTTCAAAGTTAGTGTAAGAGGATACATAAGCAATTACTTATCGTATAGTGATCGTCGGATACAATGTGAAATTTAATATTATTACAATACAATTTAATATATGTTATAGAGGTAGTTATATGCAATGGTATATATATCTATCATATAATATTTGCCATATCAAAATGTCAAAAATAATTAATAGGAATAAAGAAATAAAAACTGAAATTGTACCATGATACTACAGAGTATTTATTTTTTGTGTGCTCATCTAGCTCGCGTCTTTCCTGAAGATATCGTAACTTTCAAAATACTTGCTAGGCGATGCAGTTCATAAATCCTAAATTTCGAGATAGGGCTGTAATGTACCTACGTACGAAATTAGGCACAAATGTGATGAAAAACATCGTGGACAAACAAACAGGAATTACGAACTCGTGTTAATCAAGCCCTCCCCTTTGGCTTCAGGCTTCAATTCAAACATTCGTAAATGCTTGTTTATCGCCCCACTCAAATAAAAAAATCGTGATATATGTAGTCACGTTTGAAAACATCGACACGATCGATGTGCCAAAATTATGTATACTTACATGACTTTATGGCCCATATATTAGGGTAGTGTATACATATTTCTGGCACTTTGTCCGTATCAATATTTTCAGACGTGAATGTACCTGGACCATTAACTGTATTGTCCACGGAAGTGATCTTTGAAATATGTTTGGCCCAATAGTTCTCGTAGTCTAATATCTTACAAAAAAATATGATAAATCATTAATTATGTGGAAAACAAGCACGATTTTCCAAACTGTTGTACCGTGTTATAGTATATCAAACAAGATGTTTCACATAAACATACACGTGTTTATACGCAAAAGTGTCACAAATACCTTTAGCCCACTCCACAAGGCGTAAAAATAAATATAAGCGGGTACACGTTTAGTACAATCAGCAGTATAGGTCGCTAAGCGAGAGAGGTATTCAAATTTATCTCAACAGATATTTTTAGCAAAGAAAATCCTATGTAAAGTTATTAAAGTATCATTTCCATTTTGAATCGAGCTTTACACTTTATTTATTTATAGAATAGAATAGAATAGAATAATTTTTATTCGTAGACACAAACAAGACACATTAAATTACATGATGTAACAAAAACAAAGGAAGTATAAAGTGCCACGAAATGGCCTCATCTCAGCATGTTGCTGGTCAGCAGCGCTGATCTTCCGATGATCTTCTTTATTACACAAACAAGGAATAATTTACAAATTGTAGCCTTAATGCCAACTAGTATTTGGAAGGAGATAGACATAACGTAAGACAATTAAACAAATTATACATTTAAAACCATATAAGAAGTTACGGGGCTTCGAATATCAGATTTTGAGTAATTTAGGAAAAAACATTTAAGAAATCGTATCTCCAGAACCGTGGCTCCTAGGACCAAGGTTCCACGGGCGGAAACGAAGGAAATTACACCAACAACGCCCCAAAAAACGGGTCATGTGCCAAACATATATACAGTCGCCATCAGATATAGAACGGCCAAGGTGCTCACAAATATCTGAACGCGCCTCTACTGTCAAGGCGTTAGAGTGCGTGTTCAGATATTTGTGAGCACCTTGGCCATTCCGATATATCTGACGGCGACTGTACGAGTAGAAAAATCAGACTTGACAACATGACAGAAAGTGTTAAACATCTCGTCAGTTAAATGCACAAGATGTTTATTTTTAGATAGAATTGCAATTTCGTTTTTGTTTGGTAAATGAAAAAAATATATATGAAAGTTTTCTTAATCTCTATTTAAAGTTAATCGGAAAGTACCATCTCTTAAAATATCGGGAGCTAATATGTTAGCAACTTATATTGAAATGCTTAGATAGTAACATTAGCGCTTAATAAAATCATGATGTACACTTGTTTTAGATCTCGGTTAAGAACTAGCTTTAACCCATAATATGCATATGAATATTTTTCATGATATTGTACGATATTCTGTTTCGTATTTTACCTAATGAAGCAAAACAAACGTAAAGTGGGGTTTTTCGCCGCAGTGTGGGGTGTTGTAGAACGGGCGTCCGTTTCTGAAAACTGTTTTCAATTCAGACTCGCATTAAAACGAAAATTACGAGAAGTAACTTCAATTGTTCTCGAGTTCCTGGATCGATGAGAGTTTAAGAGTTATAATACCGGCCAAGTGCGCGTCGGGACACGCATAAGGTTCCGTACATTATAAAAAGCCACTTCACGGCACTTAGATATGTCCTTTTAATAAGAAGAGTAGTAATAACAATAATAATAATTATTTATTTATTTAAACTTTATTGCACAAATTTATAAAAAAAAGAGTACAAATGGCGGACTTAACGTCTTGAGGCATTGTCTACCAGTCAACCATTGGGTTAAACAGAAACAGTTAGTTTGGTGCAGGATTGTAAAGAGTTGATATGGAAATAGACACAAGTCGAGACTACTATGATACTATATTTACGCAAATATGCCTACATATATACATATTCAATATATATAAATAAACATACATTTATATAATAATTCAGCCTATATACGTCCCACTGCTGGGCATAGGCCTCACATGCGCGAGAGGGCTTGGGCTAGCCCAATGCGGATTGAGGACTTCACATACACCTATGAATTTCTTCGCAGATGTATGCAGGTTTCCCACGATGTTTTCCTTCACCGAAAAGCTAGTGGTAAATTCCAAATTATATTTCGTACATAAGTTCCGAAAAACTTATTGGTACGAGCCAGGATTTGAACCAGCAACCTCCGGATTGAAAGTCAGACCACTCGGCCACCATCGCTCACTCGTGAAGAAAAATGTAAGAAAATGGATGGTATTTTGGAAAAAAATGATGTTGAATGCATTTCGTGGAAGTTATTTATCAATCCTAGTTCAAAAGTTAGAGAGAAGAGACATAATATTTTCTTTTATTTTTTTTATTATTAAATAAAGCATCACTTAAAAACGTTCCTTATCTATACGAAAAACTTTATCCTTCTTTTTAATAGCGTATCAAACGATGTGTGACTAATTAATATTTGCTACAAATAAAACAGCTCTTTGTAAGGTATGGAGTGCCCAAATAAATATATAAATTTTTAATTTTAACTTCGTCGCTCCATCTCCCATCTTTTACTTAAGAGATATCTCCTGCGCTGCAGTACCCGCGATACCAGACAGTATGTCCATGTCGGCGGCCGATCGTATGATCAGGCACATCGTGTAATTCCTAGGCATATCATGAAACGTGAAAATCTTTGCAACCTAACGAACCTATCCTACCTGTCTATTGGTTTAATGTAACTACCGTCAAAATATTACACAGAAACATTACGATCGGCCGCCGGTATCCACACAACGGGTTTTAAATGTATTTACGATAAATATTACAATTTCAATTTATTTATTCGCAAGCAAGTTCAATACAATCTCAATGATCTGTGTACAGTACGTGGACCCTGATAGGTCGCAGCATAAACCGATAGTACATATAATTGTTTATAATAGTAGCCACTAGTAAATATAATAAGAAATATTAAATTATTTCATAAAAAGCGTCCGTACTTCCATAGAATGGCTTTCATACAAAGATGTTTACTCAACTCAATCACTCGAGATGGCGCTGTACCGGAAGCGGTGATTTCTACATCGCGCTAATGACATTTTTATTGGGGTGATATAAAAAGGTTTGAGGTTCTTTTTATTGGTATTCTAAAGTAAAGTGGATTACCCCCTTATTCATAAAACTTTACGGGCCTGATTTAGTTTAAATTGTGTTTTATCCCTTTCTGACAAATACAGATGTCAAAATGACAGATAAAGCTAAACGATTCATAGCTAATTCAGGCCAGTAATGCGTTTATGAATAACGCTTCGTCCGATCGACACTGAATGTTTTCAATGTTAATACTTAATTTCTCTTATTTGTGACTGGTTTTTTAATTTCACCGTTTATCTTTAAAAAATTTTAGAAGGTTTTAAGAGTGCATACAAATTCTATAAAAGTAAATTTGATCTTCAAATTAAAACAGAGGTTTCATGAAAATGTTTGATTATATTTATTTACGATACAAGTGCAGAAAATAGGAAATTTCAACGAGTGGTGATAAATTAAAACATGACCGAAGGGAGTGTTTTCAATCGACACGAGTTGCGTATTACCTATTCGCACGTGTATCGTACAACGTTTTACAGTACATATGGCTCTTTAAAGTTTCGACATATGCACGGAAAGTGCTCATTCCCGCATCCGTGCGGGAAATTAGCACCATATGTACTGTATTTTTAAACAAAAGCTTTTATTAAGTACATACAATCATTTGCATTTTCACGGTAATACGCATCATAAGTACCTATACACACACACACACACACACATACAGTGATATTTACACCAAGCAGTCGCACAGATCCCAGCCAGGTGTTGAATTTCGAATAAAACCCCCTACACCCACCCCTACCTCCCTCTTTAGTCTGTCACTAGGAAGACGTTGGTACAAAGTACCTAATCATTCGTATGCTCTATTACTAGGAAGTACGGTCTAATATTGGTTAAGTGTTCCTATTATTATAAAAGCTTTGTTATTGAGTAGTATTTATATACTAATGGTACTAATTGTACGGGGATTTAATTTATTTTCGTTTTGAATCTGAGAAATAACCTAATCCGTTTTCACCCATAAGTCCAGTCTGCCTCTTTACCCCATTATGTATAATAAAATAAACAAGATGTATTTTGTAATCTGGTATTACCGAGCTTTGCAACCGCAACGCAAAGCGGTTCAAAGTCCTAATATTACCTAGTACAAACTGTTAGATGGAACAGAGTGGCTTTTGTTTTGTTTCGTTCGATTTTCAAAACAAATTCAATTCTATTTTCAAATACCATTAATTCAAAAGTAGCTTGCAGGAAGTTGCGCAGGATCGGGACAGGATAAATGAGCCAAAATAGTTTTAGTTCCTTCATTAATTCAAAATATAGGAGACCGTTACTAATTATTAATTGAATGTATAACAACAGAATAAATAATACTACCATACAGAAATGACACTTCCTACAAAATCGATTGACAGCGATTATGGGACGAATCAAGTTGTCCTTTTCTAATGTATGGCACTATCCCTTTCGTAGCTGAAGTTTAGGGTTGTCAAAATTCAAGGAATTATCTTATCTGTGGTTGTGCTCACGTCTAGTTGTGCCAACCCTAATAATTGGTCGGAGCAATTCTGAGCCGAGACCGCCAGAAAGGTCGAGTGTCACCCCACTGGTATAACTATGGATACTTAGGTATATACAGATTTGTGATAAGGTCAACATTTCAACAATAAGGGCAAGCGTGGCACATTGGGGCTTATTTACACGTTGTTTAGTGTTAATTGCGATCTACATTTGCTACTTGTTTATTTAGTGGCAAATGTATGAAGTTGCAGTCCAGTTAGGAAGAAGTTCCGTAACGCAGAACGGCATCTAGTGCCTAGCACACGTACTAAACGTTCTCGACATTTTCTTCTGTGGATATTAGCTAAATGATTTTTTTAATATGAGTTCCATAGTACTCGTATCGGTACATTTTTTAAACTCCTGTTTTTATTTTTTATAAGGACTAGCTTACTTCAAACAGTACTAAAAACGGCCAAATAAATGCACCGTAAACAAACACGTATCATACAAAGTCGGCAAAAATCCAAACGGTCACACACAGATTTTTTTTTTTCTCATTTTATTCCAAAATTTTAGTTATGATTGGTTAAGTTTTGGAGGAGGAAAATTTCGAGAAGGAAGCCTCGATTTCTGAAATTTCTACGAAGGATTTGTGGACTGCAAATATTGATTTAATGTTCTTATATCTAAAAAGGAGCTCAACTAATATTTCCTCTTAAGATAGAAGTTAAAAAATATTAAGACAGTGCCCCGCGTTGGATATAAACGTTACTGCATGAAAATGAAGTATATAATCACCTTAAAAACCTGGCAAAATTTCCACAAATTAGCGAACGTGACGCGACACGAGCTGTCAATAAGATATCTTCCACATATCACATCATATCTTGTTGATACCACCGAAATATTGAAGGTTACGGATATATGATGATCGAGGACTATCGCGTAGGTACTGAGATATACCATGTTAAGGCGACATACACATTTAATTTGACGTTGGGAAGTTTTGAAACGCTTCCACGTGAAAAGCCATGGAATATTTGAAGATATCCATGTAGGAAGAAGTTTTTTAACCTTTTATAGGTGTGTGGTGGTCATAAAATCATGGGTCAAATCAAGCCTCAGTGGTGCTGTAAATACATAGGTCGCTAGATAACTGTTGCAATAGACAAATAAGCAACAAAGAGGTGGCCTATCACATATACTTTTACAGTACATATGGGGCTACTTTATAGCACTAGTGCGAGAAGTAGCATATTATGTTACTGTGTCGAACATTTAAAGGGCCATATGTACTGTAAAACGTTGTACGATACATGTGCGAATAGGTAATTCGCAACTCGTGTCGATTTAAAACACTCCCTTCGGTCGTGTTTTAATTTATCGCCACTCGTTTCGAATTTCCTATTTTTCGCACTTGTATCGTAATGTACTATTTTAAACTAGGTATATTTCCATCGAAAATGTTTGGCGGGAAAACATTTACTTTCTTTTAAAATGTACTCACTATTATTATGAAAAAATAGATTTAAACTTTGTGTAAAATGAAAATGTTGTGTAAAATCTTTTTAATATTTAAAAACAAAGTAAATATTTTCCCGCCAAACAAAGACTATGAAAATATAGTTTTAAAAAGTATATGTGATTGATATGCCACCTCTTTGTTTCGTATTTGTCTAATGAAAAACTTATCTAGTGACCTACGTAGGTATCTAATAGGTAGGTACTACGTAGGTACGGTACGGTCACGTCTGAAAATATCGATACGGACAAAGTGCCAAAAATAAGTACACACTACCCATATATGGGCCATAAGATCGTGTATAGATTTTTGGCACTTCGATTGTGTCGATGTTTTCAAACGTGACTTTACCTACGTACCTATAGAGCTGAATGAATGAAATCGTTGTCTAAAATGTGCTAAAAAAATGACTATATTGGTATGGATCCTTGTTATACAGAGACATGTAAATGATTTAAAATCAATGAGAATAAACAAAAATATCTAATAACGTTCAATTAAAGCGCGGAAGTCTTAGACTAACCATAACTTCAACTGCAACGTCTGAGCCTTAAGTTACAAACCGATAAACACTTGAGGTGCGTAATAAAATGATTACTACTGTTTTCTGTAATAAAACCAGTACGTTATTATATAAGGGCAGGGTTTTATGACACGTATCTACGAGTACAGTAGCGTGCAATATAATACCAGTGTATTTATACTAAAGTAAATAATTTATAAAATCACCGCAAATTGCGGGGATCTTTCTCTTTTACTCTCACTAAGACGTAATTAGAGTGACAGAGCTAAATGCCCGCAATTGGCAAACTTCGATTTTTGCGGCGTTTGGCGACCCAGGTTAATGATAATTATGGTTTGCTGTGGGCAGTACTATCACCTGAGCCTCAAGCTAGCAAACATACCAAGAATAGTATTTTTGAAGGGTAGGCTAACACATCATGTGAAATAGTACATTACGATACAAGTGCGAAAAATAGGAAATTCAAAACGATTTGCGATAAATTAAAACACGACCGAAAGGACTGTTTTAAATCGACACGAGTTGCGAATTACCTATTCGCACTTGTATCGTACAACGTTTTACAGTACATATGGCCTTTTAAATGTTCGACACAGTAACGTAATATGCTGATTTTCGCACTAGTGCTATAAAGTAGCACCATATGTACTGTAAAAGCAATTATAGGGTTGTGATAATGCAAATCAGAAACGATTTGTTTACGGTTCTAGATTAAATATGCAAATGCCATATAATCGATTCTAGTTATTGGTGATGATTTATATTTTTAAGTAAACATACCTTCACAATTGGACGCGACTGAAACGATTTGATACGAGCGGAATCGTTTCGGTTGATAACTAGAGTCAAACTTCATTGCAATTAAGTTCCTTGTCACATATAATAAAACTCAACGATATTAAAATGTAGCTTCTTATTTTTATAACATAATAATATATATCTTGGTGATTTGTATCTATTATAATGTAATATTCTAGGCTACGAAGATATGTAATTTTTCATTTACGTAATTCAAGTAATTTTAATCGCGAAACGTCTGGTTGACGTAACTTGTGACCGAAGAGCTGGCGGCTTCCTCGCACAACGTATCGGCATTGCGATACAACTAGGAAATACCGCTAGCATCCTTGGTACAATGCCTCAAGGGCCTATTTTATATATAAGCTAGATACAGTAATCCTCTGTATATATCCATTATGTATATTGTTTTTGTAAATAAATAATAATTATTATTTGTTATTTTTGTTTAAAAAAAGGATTGGTCTGAAACGTCAATGGAATGAAATGAAAAAATCAAATGTCATCCTGCCCTTCGCGTTTGAAAAATACAACAGTCGGTCAAAAATCAATAACAAATCAGAATTTCTTATTAGTAATTCGTTTGAAAATAATGGGCAAGGTACTAAATTGAAATAATTATATACATTCAGTCATTATACAATTTCAGCTAGGAAGTAAATAAGTCGGATCTCATGGTTATTTACTACCTATATTATTTAAATAATGTTAACAGTAAATTTTGTATTAATGTTAAGTGATGCAGAAGAATAAACAATACTCCAATATCTTAAATCATTATCCCCCTACCCTTATTTACCCTTAATTTTCATTATCTCATTGATTCCATGCATGGTATTTTTATAAACTCCGTTAACTGCGGGGCATGGCAAATTTCAATTAAGGAAATTGAATGGCATTTTTTTTTTCGTAAAATAATTAATAGCGCTGTTAACACGAAGATGATGTCACTTTTGACATTGACGTCACTGACAGATCAGTATAATATAGGAAACAGATCGAATAACTAAAACTTGAATTGGCCTCTAGGTTTTAGTTACATTTCTTATTGGACTCTTGAATCGATTTCGCCTTAAGAGGTCCGTAAACTCTCCTTTACAGAACTAATAAAATACAGAAATATCAAAACCGAGCAAAAATAAACTCAACGCCGTTGTTCTATGGTACAATTTTAAATAAACTTACGGAATGAAAATTTAAATACGATTTAATATCTGTAAGCTCCTTATTTCATCGAGTTCGTGTGAACGTGATGCTATTGTTTAGTTCGGAAAATGTCCTGTTGTCACACACACGTATGTAAGTAGATCATGCAAACATTCATTTGTTTTTAAGCCTGTTGGGTTGTTGCAATTTCAATCGGATAAAATTTCCGTGTTATGATTTTATACAATTTGCAGTGTACAGTCGCCATCAGATACATCGGAGCGGCCGAGGTGCTCATAAATATCTGAACACGCACTCGCCTTGACCATGGAGTATCTTGGCCGCTGTGATATATCTGATGGCGATTACTATAGTTTCCTTTTTACGTTTTTTGGGTACGGAACCCCATAAATATAGGTTACACAGAGCGTAGAGAGTCGCATCATAAAATAAGTTAAAATGACTGGTTCAGATAATTATGAGCACTTTGTCCGCTCTAATATATCTTAAGGCGTTAGAGGTAAGGTTTACTTTACATTGGACATTTCATACCATTAGTATACCATTAGTAGTACAATCACAGACACAACCTAATTTGGCTGTCAATAGCCAAATTAGGTTGTGTCTGTGATTGTACAGCCACCATCAGATATCGGAGCGGCCAAGATGCTCACAAACATCTGGGGGCTTACCGCAAAAACCGAAATTCGCAAATTGCGGGGATCTTTCTCTTTTACTCTTACTAAGACGTAATTAGAGTGACAGAGAAAAATGCCCGTAATTGACGAACTTCGATTTTCCCGGTAGGAGCCCTGAACTCGCCTCTATTGCCAAGGCGTTAGAATGCGTGTTCCTTGGCTGCACCGATATATCTTATGACGATAAAGGTACCTTACATAATTATGTCAATGAAAAGTACAATAAAATCCATCTCCGTACAAAGAAATATGTAACCGTATAAAAAAGCCGTATCGATTCGAATTGCGCTATTAACTAGGCAGGGAGGTGTATTGCGTTTACTGCGACTGAATACATTAAGGCCTTGTCGTTTAATCACGATGCTATCAATGCTATCATATTTTCATCAAGCTCGGCTCTCCATACAAATGTAGTTATGCTCTCATTTTAAAACGACTAGTTATAGTCGTTCGATTTGTAACTGGCACCGGACGGCTAATCCTTTGTCTATTGTAAGTAAAACCGCACGTGTCACTACCTGCATAAAATATTGTTATTTAATTACAACTCCTATGGAAGTTGCAATGAGATTCAAAATGAACAAATGGAAAAATAATTTGCGATTTCTTGTATGGTCCCTCTACGGTTACTGAGTGCCGGCGAATCGAACGCTACTAAACCAGTCTAAAATGTGTCCTCGAGCTGCGTAACAAAGGCGCGTTATCGGAGAGCTACACTGGTTTTTTGAGCGTTGGACTAACTAACCCGCGCTCAGGTGCCAATTAGAATAATAGGACCCTTCTTTGCAGGTAGTGGCACGTGCGGTTTTACTTAACAATAGACAAAAGAATAGCTATTCATTTCATATCAGCATTTTCCAAATTATGGGTGCAAATATTGAGTGGGACCTGAAACATAAGACGACATTCTGACCGTTCAGGCTATCTTGTAATAATAGGTTGTGAATTAGATCTGGATTCGTTATGGATAGAACTGTCAATGTCAAAAGTGACGTTTCAATTGAATGTTTATAGATGCAAAAAAATTAAATTATTTTATAATAGGGTTTTAATGTAGTGCAAACCTTGGCTACTCGATGATACGTAGTTATTCGGTGTTAGTCAGTTTTATTTTCTTTTAGTCGTGTTAACTGGTAATTTTACTGAAACCATTATACACCATATTAGCCACATCCGTACTAAGTATCTCTTCAACATTGCTTTAAGCAATAAAAATATCCGACAACTCGGCTAAAAGACAAGAATACTGACTATTACCGAATAGCCAAGGTTTGCCCTAACTATTAAAGGCCTCATTAATCAAAATAAATACATTCGCTGTGCTTAGTTAAAATTAACCATCTGCCGTCGGAAAGTTAAAAAAATTGCAAAATTTCCACATGGAAAAACCTTGGGAGACTTCTTATCTTTTATTAAGGAATCGAATTTTCCTTTCCCATAATGAAAGTTTACCTTGTTTCCTGTGAAATTTTCCTGAAATTTCCTAATACTTTTCCAACTTTCTGCAAAACTTTCCATACATATGTGATTAAAATACGAAATAATTAATTTAAGTTACAAGTACAGTAGCGGTAAATAATCTATCATACTTTTTTAGATGCATTTATGTGAAGTATCAAAACCAGAATTCGATCAACCTAGCGTACATTTTTAAAATAATTAATTTGCTCGAGTTTTCGCAGTAGCCCGGTGGGTATTAAATTGTAAAGTGATCATTCGATTTAATTTTCACCGCAAAGACTAACGAGGGCGAAACATAGACCCATCTAGGTGTTATGAAAGATTCGCGTTTGAGTGTTTTCAAATAAGAAGTTCAATATTTATAAAGTATTGGTGTGTGTTAAAGATTTTTTGCCGCTACTGTACTCCTAGGTAGGTAGGCACCTAATTTTCCAACGTGTAACCAACAAAACTTAAGGTCATCCGTGGTCTCTTAGTGTAAATTCGTCTATATAAGATATCTTCGAAATACAACATGTTATCACTATTATAGCCGTCTACATTAAAAGCTCGGTGACCATATTCATATTCATATTTATTTCGTAAATGCATGGTACTTTGAGCATTACAAATGTTCCGTTTAGAAGATATCTATAATAGATGCATTTAGTGGTGACTCATTTATCCCTTAAAAACAATTTATTCAGAAAACAATAGTATGTAGAACCAACCAATACACAAGGATGCTATTACTTTTTAAATGACTTCACCTTATGACTTGATGAAGACGAAAGCTATGGGCAAAGCGCGTGGTGGAGGTACTAAAAGATATCCAAAGGCAATAACGGCAATTATAATAGCCTTAAGTTTCGACTATACAGCATGACTTTAAATCTGACACAAAATGTAAGTTTGGAACTCTGTCTATTAATTAGGTCGAAATCTTTTGGTTTCATATATCTGCCCACTTCGTCATGCTTGTATTGGTGTTTCTATCAAATAAATAAAAAAAAGTCGAGTGCTATTTACATGTCTTTACAGCTGTAGAATATATTTTACTTGAGAAAAATTTAAACTAGAAATCAGCCGAAGAAAAAAAAGAAAAATGAATTTCAACCCAATTATCAATCATTGAAACAGACGTATTTCAGTTAAGGTACACATAGCATAAAAAATTCAGTAAAACAGTTCAATATGTCGATGTATGAGCCAATATTTCTGTCAAGACCATTTCGTTTAATATTGATCAGAGCTCTGTTTTGATTGTCCTCGTATTTTACACACATTTTCTCTTAAATTTCACACTTGCGTTACGTGCCAAGCTGTCTATAAATTACAGTATTTATCTAATCGTACAAAACATAACATCTAATTAACATTCTTAACAGTGATTCCCGTTTATTCATTCTTGCCAATAACATATTACCCCTAGATTTTAAAAATACAACCCACTACGATAAATAAGAAGGTATCGTCACGTCAAATATATCAGAACGAACACGGCGTCCAAAATTATCTGAGCACGACTTTATTGTCAAAGCTATTTCAGTTCTTTTTGACCACCATGTATTTCACAGGAGGATTTTCTGGAGTTTTCACAAAACATTAAAAACAAACACCATTCTTTTTCACGACAACATATAAGTTAAATATTCACGTAACTAACCTGAGAAGGCGCGAATCCCAGGAACGACAGTTTTCGCTTGCCCGAACTCATGATTGTCACGTACGTACGTCCGTCGCGCGCGGAGGTCGCGGCTCCACTGAGCGTCAGCACCGGAAGGGCATGCGTACGCGCTTACCTGTGGATGGAAAATTAGCTGTGAAAAATTCGGGGTGAGAAAATAGTGTTACTTCGTTGCGCTTGTATACATTTTATTTAGGAGGACCTTCACTACCGCTTTCTCAAACAAACGCAGTCCCCATTTTTCTCTCTGTATATTATCATTATACCTCTAAATATACGTTTCATAGAATAATTAGGAGCTTTTATAAATATGTGTGTATGTAATTTGTTTATCGCTTCTAACTCTTATAAATAATAAAATAAATCCATTTATTTACGACCATCTTGGATCAATTTGTGTTTTTGACAGTTTTTTCTTAAGGCTAATGTTAGTATATGCATAATTGATATATAATCGCTCTCGACGGTAGGGAAGAAGTGGCTCTTTCAAACCCTGGCTTCTTCATGCCACTTCTCCTCTACAGTCTTGTTCGCGGTAATGTTATGATCTCAAATTAATATTATATTGAAATCAGGTTTTTGCAGATGCTTCAACTTGTAAAGGTTTTGAACTGTATTTGTTAAGACATTGACAAGAATTGGCGTAGGCACTGGGTTATTAGGAAAGCAACTGCCATCTGACCTTTCAACCCAGAGGGGAAACTAGGCTTTATTGGGATTAGTCCGGTATCCTCACGACGTTTTCCTTCACCGGAAAGCGACTAGTAAATATTAAATGATGTATTGTGCATAAGTTCCGAAAAACTCATTGGCTTGAACCGGGGTTTGAACCCGCGACCTGAAAGTCGCACTCTCTTACCGCTAGGCTACCAACGCTTCAAACTACGATTAATGTACTTATAATTGTTTAAAAAATATTTTCCGTAATATCAATATCCAGGGTGGAAAATGGGTACTACGTTTGTATGGAGAACCGGTCGTCCTCTATCATCTTAAACTAAAAAAATGTTTCTCAGAAAATGTACAGTCATCAGCAGTTGCATCATGCACAAACAAATGAGCTAAAATATCAGCCACAATCTTATTTGCACTTTTAAGATTAGTATTAAAACTGAGTCATTTTTGCACGTTTATTTGTACAGTCGTGTTCACAAACATCTTTAAAGCCAACGTTCCAAAAATACCTTTACATACCTCTATGACACTGACAATAAGGTTGTATATATATTTTTGGAGCGTTGGCTTGTAGAGATGTTTGTGAACGCTACCCAACATAAATTTAAAGCAGTTGACTTTTTTGATAGTTGATTTCATTAGTACCAAAATGATTCATTTAATACATTCGAAAAGATAAAATCTTATGTGTCAATTGAAGTACATTTGTACTTGAATAATTTGTACTGAGGATTAAAATAGTACATTGTGTATTAAGGGCGGTAAACAAGAATTTACGAACAAGTGTTAATTTGAATACGAGTTTATACATCAAAATATTTAATACGTTAATTTCATTTGTTATTTAAATTGTATATTCGTTATGTAATAAGAGGGAAGTATACGACTTGATCACCCATACAAAAACAGAAAACGTTTTTCCATTTCCAAATAATTTCCTTTCTCCATGATTTTTAGGGTTCCGTAGCCAAATGGCAAAAAACGGAACCCTTATAGATTCGTCATGTCCGTCTGTCTGTCCGATTCTGTCACAGCCACTTTTTTCCGAAACTATAAGAGCTGTACTGTTCAAACTTAGTAAGTGGATGTATTCTATGAACAGTATGAACCGCATTAAGATTTTCACACAAAAATAGAAAAAAAACAATAAATTTTGGGGGTTCCCCATACTTAGAACTGAAACTCAAAAAATCTTTTTTCATCAAACCCATACGTGTGGGGTATCTATGGATAGGTCTTCAAAAATGATATTGAGGTTTATAATACCATTTTTTTCTAAAATGAATAGTTTGCGCGAGAGACACTTCCAAAGTGGTAAAACGTGTGTCCCCCCCCCCCCCCACCCCACCCCCCCCCCCCTTAACTTCTAAAATAACAGAATGAAAAATCTAAAAAAAATATATGATATACATTGCCATATAAACTTCCACCGAAAATTGGTTTGAACGAGATCTAGTAAGTAGTTTTTTTTAATAAGTCATAAAAAAAAAAATTTTTTTTTTTCATCTAACCCATACGTGTGGTGTATCTATGAATAGGTCTTCAAAAATGATATTGAGGTTTCTAATATCATTTTTTTCTAAACTGAATAGTTTGCGCGAGAGAACCTTTCAAAGTGAAAAAAAGTGTGTCCCCCCCCCCTGTAACTTCTAAAATAACAGAATTAAAAATCTAAAAAAAAAATGATATACATTACGATGCAAACTTCCACCGAAAATTGGTTTGAACGAGATCTAGTGAGTAGTTTTTTTTTAATATGTCATAAAATTAAATTTTTTTTTTTTCGTAAAACCATACGTGTGGGGTATCTACGGATAGGTCTTCAAAAATGATATTGAGGTTTCTAATATCATTTTTTTCTAAACTGAATAGTTTGCGCGAGACACTTCCAAGGTGCTAAAATGTGTGTCCAAAGTGGTAAAATGTCGAACAAGATCTAGTAAGTAGATTTTTTTTAATACGTCATAAATGGTACGGAACCCTTCATGTGCGAGTCCGACTCGCACTTGGCCGCTTTTTTTATTATGTTATTGACACAATGAAAAACAATATTTAATAGGTTTTACTTCTTTCAGATTTGCAAAAAACAATATCTTTTTTTTAAGCGTAACCCTTACCTCTAGAATATATTGGACTGAAGCGCTCGACTCAAACTGATTTGTTAATATTTACTCAGTGGAAAACGTTTTCTCCCGAAATGGAATTTCATACAAAAAAGTCTCGGGCTGTGGCAATATCAGGCCAATTTTTCCGAAAGACCAAGATCGCGCCACCATCTCGTTCGTGATCTGCCGTGACGCCGCAGATAAAGATAAAGATGGAGATAGTGATAGAGATAGAGACAGAGACAGAGACAGACAGAGAGAGAGACAGTGACAGAGACAGAGACAGAGACAGAGACAGAGACAGAGACAGAGACAGAGACAGAGACAGAGACAGAGACAGAGACAGAGACAGAGACAGAGACAGAGACAGAGACAGAGACAGAGACAGAGACAGAGACAGAGACAGAGACAGAGACAGAGATACTCGTAGAGATAAAGACGTGTGGAAGAAAGAGAGGGAGGCATTTAGGCATATAGAGGCTATACCTATTCGGATATTCCCAGGCGATTCCGTTCATCAGTTATGGTTATTGATGAAATTTGGCACGGGTTACACAGGCATACTAAAAAAGCGGCATCTCCTGGGAAATAGCGAATAGGTATTGAATGAGATATGAATGAGATTTTTATACAAGGACCCTTTATACAAGGACCCTTTACCCAGCAGTGGGACACAATAGGCTAACAAAAAATATATATATATACGAGTATATCTTCTTCTTCCTCGTGTTGTGCTGGGGTCCGCTTGGCAACTAATCCCGAGAATTGGCGTAGGCACTAGTTTTTACGAAAGCGACTGCCTCAGATGACCTTTCAATTCAGGGATTAGCCCAGTTTCCTCACTATGTTTTCCTTCACCGTAAAGGGACTGGTGAATATCAAATGACATTTCGTACATAAGTTCCCAAAAACTCATTGGTACGAGCCGGGGTTTGAACCCGCGACCTCCGGATTGCAAGTCGCTCGCTCTTACCGCTAGGCCACCAGCGCTTAAAATATATATAGGTATAATTATTTCATTGTCCACCCAAACTTCAATTCATAGACCAATAATTATACTGTTCACTTTTTCTACAATAGGCCCAATGCCTGCTGCAACCTGTTCATGGGTGTCTATTGTTGCGCCTGTGAACGGGTTCCAGCAGGCGTTCTACATGACATTAAAGCTCTCCAAGGGGCTCTACGTGTTGGATCTATATCCTCACGCAAGCCTATAAAAAGACCGGGATTTATAGCCCGTGAAATCCAAGGATATATAATTAAGTGCTATTCGCGTAATACGTACTTCGAGCAGTATGCGATAATATCAAATATCCAACGATTGCGTTATCGTGTTTCGGTTTATCGTATCGTGACTATCGCAAATACATTGAAAAGTAGATAAGTGAGAAATTTCGCTAATAGATAACCCTTTTTCAATTGAGTTACGTATTCAAATATACGTTTTTACCCTCTAAGTATACTATTTGATGTCTAGACGCAAAACATAGCGTACGCAGCATCGTGAGTGCTAATACATAATAAATAACATTGAAAATTTTTGTTACTTAGACAAGCCGAAATAAGAACAAACAAGTAAGAAATTTCATTTTAGATACATACTTTTATTCTTGCACTTGTTTGATGATACTCGTACCACGTCCATTAAGTACTTCTTGGGACTTTTCTAATGAGCCTAAACTCGATATGTTGTTTATAGCTAGCTTCCGATTGCATCATTAGATCAGCTCCATGTTAGCATATTATTGCATTGTACGATGACAAGAATTTGTATGAGAGTTGTTTTTCGCTCCTAATTCTTACAAAAATCAAAAAACTAAAAAGTCAGACGAAGGAGCATAACTATGGTGAATAATTATAAGGTAAATGTGAAGAAGATCGTGTATAAGGGAAGACCGTCTGTCTGCACGCTCTTTGGTCGCTTCTAACTCTTTCGTTTGTACACATACTCCACAGTAGAGCAGGAGAGAAGCTATTCCTTCCTGTTTATGTCTAACCGACGTACGAATAGAAATATGAGTGTTCTTTCCCTATGACGGTATTCCAGCAATACATTTTATAGTAAACAATATTTTTCTGAACAATAGAACTGGTAAGTGTATATGTGATAATTGGGTAATTGGGTATGTGAACAACTAAAGAAACACTTGGAGGAAAATGAACTCTTACCGCGAATATAGTCAGGCTTCCGCAGTAAGCATGGTACAGCAACAGCACTTGCAAAAGTAAGTGATGACATAGTGGCAGCCTCGGACGAAGGTAAGGGTTCGAATCGATTATTGTATTGTTGGACTTTTCTCGCGCGTTTCATTGCATTAACCCGTCACTATTACTCGCGAAAATGGCGTATTATGGAGTAGCGGAATCGGCGCGTTAGTGGTTTCATTCGTTCCTTACAGGCAGACAGCAGTACGTAGAATTTCAACTAGAGCAGGGAGAGATGGCTATATCGGAAATTCGTAAAATTTGTCGAGGAACGCCACAAGGATCAGTATTAAGCCCTTTGTTGTTTATAGTGTACACGGCTGATTTAGTAGCTGAGCTAAAGTACTGTAAAGTGCACCTCTATGCAGATGATACACAGACTTATCATTCCTTCAAACCACAAGAACTTATGCCAGATATGGACAGAATAAACAACGACCTTAATACTATAGCTGAATGGTCTGTGAAAAATAACCTCGTACTTAATCCATCGAAATCGCAGTTTATGATATTGGTTAGTAAATGGCAAAGAAACAATATCATTTAACAAAAACCAGAGATATATGTAGGACTACAGGCTGTACCGCAAGTATCCTGCGCAAAAAACCTTGGTCTGCTCATGGATAATGAACTAAGATTTGAGGAGCACGTTAATACTATGATACGGAACGCATTCTATCGCCTTACAACCTTGTATAGTTTTAGAAAGTATGTACTTATCAGAAAAAGTTAGGGAAATACTAACTGACTCTTTAGTACTGTCGCCATTTAATTATAGGTACAGATATAGTTTACGGTACAAGGTTGCTAGCGAGAACAAAAAAGGTCGTCTTGCTTATCCCAAAACATAAGATCAGTTTTTCAAGAGTGGTGTCAAATATGCAACAACGAAAATTTGTTAAGGAGTCCGATGCCATTACCTAAGTCCAAGAAACTGGCTAAAGCGCACTTTTTCGAGTTGCAAAAGGGAAACCACACCCTCAATTAAACACTTAATACATAGAAAGATAACATAATAATTATATCCATCAATTATATCCAACTACAATAATTAAAAATATTTATAATAATCATTTATACTTAAGCATAGTACATGTAACATTCGTATGAATATATACTTCGGAATCATATACACACACACTCAAACACTATAGTCGCACACACATTCAATCTTGGATATTGCTAACCCTTGGTAATATTGCTAGCCCTTTTAAACAGGGCCGACCGATAGAGAAAAAAAAGTAGGGACCAGACTGAAAATCAGCGCTGGATATATATCACATATCTAGCACAGGCTGAGACTGGTACCCATTGCCTTAACGATATGAAATTAAATTAAATTATGTAGTAGTGTAGTAGAGTATTTTTCTCTTTTTTATAATTTGTAATGTTTAAGGAAAGATGATTTCTAGTTTTGGCAATGAACTTTTTTTACTTTTTTACTTTATTTTTTAATCTGTCCCCCCTTTACTTTTTAATCTGGCCCCTTTAATATGATCAGCGCCTGTACGCTGGCAACATAATCCCCTTTCCCCTAACCCCTTCATAGCTACCCTAAAACCGCGTATTAGTCCCATCAACACACAGCCTTCCGTTAGGCCATTCGCATCAATATAATTATAGCATGCGGGCCAATTAGACAAAAGCGCATAACAAAACGTACTAAGCGTCATTAGCTTCAATTAGCCCTTACGTCCTTTTATTATCATACAATAGGACAAAAGTATGGTTCACGCGCGAAAGGTAGTAAGCGACGCGGATTAGTATGAAACTTGTGATGTTTAGTTTCGAGTGAGTCATAATACGCATGTCCGCTCATAATACAGGGGTGTTGTAGTTATCGCTTACCTAATGGTTGTTGAAGGTATAAGCGGCGGAATGTTTCCGAAAAATTCGGTGAAATTCAGGTAAACTCCACAGGAAATAAAAGAAACTTTCATGTTGGAAATGGAATATTTCGATCCATACATACAAAAATGTGTGAAGTTTCTGGGGAGTATCACAATTTTGAAAAATTTCCGATGCCGTTGAAGGTGAAAATGGTCAAGTGCAAGTCGGTCTCGCACACTTGAGGGTTCGATACCATCAACAGATCACATGTCTGGTAGGTGGACTATACAAAATGCTTATTTAGGGAAGTTTAAGACCTTTTTAATCCATTCAATTATATTATTCCCGCGCCCTCTCACTGCTCAATGCGCTCCTGGCATCGACGCCTGAATGCGATCTATTTGCTTGGCGATGGGCGGCAGTGTATAATGAATGCTTGAGATTCTGTGAGGCGATGGATGCTAGGTGCTCAACTGTTCCAATTTAATTTGATTATGCTTAGTTCGCTTTAGGTGTGATTTTACAAATGTCAGATGAAGTTATCTGTCAGATAAATATAGCACGCTCCCTCTCTTTCACATGCAAGAAGAAATAGAGAGTGTGAAAATTATCTGACAGATAACTTTACCTGATATTTTAAGTGGATTAAGATCTGATTTTTCAAATATTAGATAAAGTTATCTGTCAGATATATACAGCACGCTCCCTTTCTTTCAGATGCAAGAAGAAAAAGAGAGTGTCATATTTATCTGACCGATAACTTTATCTGATATTTGAAAAATTAGACTTTAATAAGATAAAACGTTATAACCTTATTCATTTGACTGATTATGCTTATTTCGCTTTAGGTGTGATTTTTCAAATGTCAGATGAAGTTATATGTCAGATAAATATAGTACGCTCCCTCTCTTTCACACGCAAGAAGTAACAGAGAGTGTGAAAATTATCTGACAGATAACTTTACCTGATATTTGAAAAATCAGACCTAAATTTTCAAGAACGTAAAAGTACTTCGTGTTTGTATGGAATATTTATCCCATGAGATCACCACTGCTCGTTATGCGAAAACAATAGCACCGTAGATAATGAGGATAGCTTGACTGTAATTTTTTAAATGCATGTTATGGCTCTGTGTCAGAGACTACCAGCGTGAGACTCCACACTTTTTTTTATGATATACCTAGGAGGCAAACGGGGAGACGAATCGCTTGATGGTAAGCAATTACATTCGCCCATGGACTTCTGCAACACCAGAAGGATTACAAGTGCGTTGCCCGCATTCGCACTTACATACTTGTTAGAAAGTGACATACACATATAAACATGACATATAAAAATACAACTATGCTACGACCGCTGAGCGTGAATGCGTGGTAACCGTGAGTTTTATTAGATGCTGTGTCTAAAAGGTAAGTTATCTGTGGTACGTCTCTAGCGAATTGTTAGTTACGTGCGTGAAAAAACTGAAACATTGATATTGACCTATATTGTACCACGATTATACCAAAGTCAAGCGGACGCCGAAGCTTATGGACGCCTGCAACTCTATATCAACTTCGAGTTGTTGACCTTAAAAGATCGATGAGTATATACACGGTGCTATTACATGAGGAAACCGAAAGATTTTGACAGTGTATTACTGATCACATTTAGAGACTAAAATGTCATATAACCTTTTCTGGATTTCGCCTAGTTTCAGAGTTAATACCAATGTAAAAAAAAACATCTTATATACTATCGTAACTTAGTGCAAAACGCCTTTTTGATCGCGATGATGCCATTATGGGGCGTAGTCTGAATATCCTTATTGATAGATGTCAAAAAGTGACAAGTAACTCTTGAAGAACTAGTTTTTACAAAAAAAAAAAACAAAAAAAAAAAATTTTCAGTGCCAGTTTTACCATAACATTAACTCATATAACATTTTTTCCTTCTTTTGGCCTCAGAAGTACGTGGTTAAAATCTTTCGGGTTCCTCGTGAGCACCGTGTATAGGTATGCTGAAAATTAAGTAACATAGCGCTTTCCTAATAGGTGCCATTATGTTATGGGTTTATCAGCTTTCCGAGAGCCGATTACCCATGAATTACTAACAAACCGGGCAAGTGCGAGTCAGACTCGCCCACCGAGGGTTCCGTACTTTTTAGTATTTGTTGTTATAGCGGCAACAGAAATACATCATCTGTAAACATTTCAACTGTCTAACTATCCCGGTTCATGATACAGCCTGGTGACAGACGGACAGATAGACGGGCGGACGGACAGCGGAGTCTTAGTAATGGGGTCTCGTTTTACCCTTTGGGTACGGAACCTTAAAAACAATTCTAATCCATAAAGGAGCAACGAACTATAGAAATCTGTATACGGATATATGTCGTTCTTGTCTACGTGACAGCGTGATAAAACGGTATCCGTCACTTCTAATCCAGCGGTGTTAAAAAGTGACGGTTATATGATCACGGAGAAAACCATGCATAATAACCTTCTTACTAGAGTTCAAAATCGATACCACGGGAATAGGGAGTAGTACTGCAATGTTCTGCCGCCAGAGTGCAGCACTAGCACTTTTCATAAACCATAGAGTAACTTATACATACTGTGCCTTACTTATACTGTTTTTGGCAGATAATATACTATTGATGCATCAAGGCGGTTTGTTTACAAAGGGCCTACCGGGAAGCGTGGAAATCGAAATTTAGCTGTCTGCCTCTTCATCGCTCGAATATGCAAGAGTGATAAAGAGGTTAGATAAGGAAATTTCGATTTTCTTGTTTCAAGGTAGACCCTCAGATTGCGATGGATTGTGGAAGTGGCGTCCCCTACGCAGAGTTTCGCGTAATATTCCCTATTGTTTCTGCGAGCGATTCAACTGAACAGCGCGCGTGTTGACAACGACATAGTGTCGAGGAATACTTGACGTCAAAATATTGTAGTTAAATAAATAATAATAATAATGTCGTAATAATCAACTTGTTAATTGAATTTATTTCTGAAATTTATGAATGTTGTATAATTATCTACCTGTAATTTATACTAGTCATGTAAGCCTGACCTGTAATTTACATTATCATTAAACTATGAGTATGAGTATGAGTATATTGGAATGCCGTGCAAGAGGTTTGACATAAGTATACTATTTTTTTAGATCTTTTTTAATAAAGGAAACTTCGTGTTTTGGGTAATTATTCTAAGATAGCAGTCAGTGATATATGTAAGTCATATATTATGTCAAAATCATGAATATAGTCTAACTCTGGATCTTACATGAGGGTTGGAGGATAATAAATCATTATTAATGATCAATCAGGATGGTCTTACGCAACTTCCAGAGTAGCAGAGAAAGCGCTATTATTGTTTATCCTTTTAATATTCTCACTTTTCCTTGCTGCCTACTTCTTCAAATTCCAAAGTGATGTAGACGTTTTTTGTTGCCCACCGTTTTTATGTCGGGTAACAATGAATCCAACCAAATTACGTATTTTTTTTTTATGTTATCAGGAATGTCAATCCGTTTTTGAATGTTGTGGCATTGAGTATATTCTGTCTCTCACAGGCGCACGCGTTCGCGTATGGTTTATCTATAGAAAATATAGTATATCTATGGCCAAAATACATTTTCCAAATTCAAAAATGTACTGAATGCTTCGCCTCTATAGCTATATTCCGTCGCTGTATAGGAGTGCCTATAATAGTTGTAGAGTTCCGTATCATCATTACATAGACAATTGAAGAATGCACTGAAAAAAATATATATTAAATATATATATTTGTAAAGGTGAAATTATTTATTATTTAAAAATATTTTTTACAGTACATATGGGGCTACTTTATAGCACTAGTGCGAGAAGTAGCATATTATGTTACTGTGACGAACATTTAAAGGGCCATATGTACTGTAAAACGTTGTACGATACATGTGCGAATAGGTAATTCGCAACTCGTGTCGATTTAAAACACTCCCTTCGGTCGTGTTTTAATTTATCGCCACTCGTTTCGAATTTCCTATTTTTCGCACTTGTATCGTAATGTACTATTTTACGCCTAGGTGTGAAAATATAAAGGCAACGAAAAGTGGAATGGTCCAGATCAAAGTATGATCTAAGCACTATCGATATTGTGCTCGTAAAGTATTAGAAATGCATCTAGATTCTAGATCGAACCAATTACATTCGTATTTAATGTTGACATACGCCTAGAGTGCGGCGTGTCAAGGCGTTCTAGTCGCGCCTAGAAAACAGTACGACAATATACGAGTGCGAGCCCCAATGAATATGTTCTCGTTTATAGGTACTTGGTTATTTAGCAGTATTAAAGGAGAAACCAACCTCGATGTGTTTTTAAACCGACTTCAAAAAAGGACGTTCTGAATTCGACTGATTTTTTTTTGTATGTATGTTACTCAATATCTCCGAGAATTGTGAACCGATTTTCAATTTTTTTTTTAATTGAACGGGTATAACCCCGAGATTGTCCCTTTGGCACCAAGTCGGGGTCTGATGGTGGGATCTTGGAGAAATCGAGGGAACTCTTCAAATGTTATAGGTATAGTATGGCGCTTTTGGTAATATTTGAAGTCGGTATTATTTTTTGTTAAAATGTTTTATTATTAATGAATGAAACATAAAAGTTAAGTAAACATAAAATATGTAACAATTAGGTACATGCTATTTTTAAAAAAGCGCTTTTGAATCTTAAATACACGTCAAGATTGTTTACCTTTTTTCTAATGCCAAAAAAAAGAAAAAATGTACAGTCAGAGTATTTTTGAGTCACTTTCATTTGTACAAAAATACAGGTGGCCCAATTATACATTACCTACTTTTTCGAATGTGCACTTTGTTGATAATTTTATCAAAGCTTTGCTTTTGTGAATCCGAGACAATGGAAAATATTTTAAAGATAATATGTTTTGTTTCAGTTGAATTATTACTTTTTTAAATTATTAAGTAGATATATCATTTTGTAAAAGACGTGCAAATGAAACCCTACTACTACCCTTACGCTGTTCGGCCATCCGTCTGTTGCTTGTCAGCGAGTACGACTTTCACTTTCACTTCATTTCGCATGCACCAATCAGTGCGAGCGATCTTCAAGGTCATATCATAATAAGATTAAATACCTAATGAGTTGTTAAATCTGAGGCTCCTTGTTATTTATACTGGTTTGACACTGTGAACTGGGACCTCTAGCATGTGGTATATAATAATTATATATAATTCAGCCTATATACGTCCCACTGCTGGGCACAGGCCTCCTCCCATGTGCGAGAGGGCTTAGGCTATAGTCCCCACGCTAGCCCAATGCGGATTGAGGACTTCACATACACCTTTGAATTTCTTCGCAGATGTATGCAGGTTTCCTCACGATGTTTTCCTTCACCGAAAAGCTAGTCGTAAATATCAAATGATATTTAGTACATAAGTTCCGAAAAACCTCATTGGTACGAGCCAGGATTTGAACCCGCCACCTCCAGTTTGAAAGTCGGACGTCATATCCACTCGGCCATCACCGCTTCCCGCTTCCGCATGTGGTATACTGCGTGTATTTTTGATATACCCACAAACTTAAACGAGACGTAGGCTTTAGAGGTATTCTGAAATGGTTATGAAAGATAAAAATAATTTACTCTTAATCATAACAGCATAATTATATTTTTTAATTTTCTGAGCGGCATTGTATTTGGTACATCATGATCACTTGTAATGTGGCAGTTGTGAAGTCGCGTCAATAATGCGAGGTTTTGAGTTAAATAAAATAAAGTAGGTGTGTAGTGATACATTGCTTGCTAAATTATTTTTATATGCAAAAATAAAAGTCGTCTATTTTTTATAAAACCTACGAAAGTGTGCTGATTAAAGCCTAAACTAACTACCCTTTAAATATGTGGTCGTATCAAAAATAAGTCCGAACAAATAAATTCCAAAAACAAGACGAGACTTCTAGCCCTTGTTGTTATTCTGCTTCGTAACTGTGAACTAGGAATTCTAGCATGTGGTATGTAAGGCTAACCGGATCCGAACAAATAAGTTATATATGAAGTAAATAGCCCGAGCCCAGTTCGACAGGGCAATGACTCCGCACTCTGCATCTATAAATTTATTTGCACTAAGTATACTATATGTGACAGAAAGAAAAACGGTTCTTTATAGTGCAATTTTTAGGACATTCGAAAAAATTTTTTTCACTTATTTCAAAAAATATTGAATTCCTGATTCTCACAGATCCTGGCATTTTTAGGTTCTTTCAATTCAGAATCTTTAGCATATTCAATCCTGATGCTAAAAAATTGTCTCATAAATTTGTATAAAAATAATTTAGTTTCCACTACGTCACGCACAAAAAGTTTTTCACACTAACGTAACCAAAACGTGACGTAATGGAACGGACATTTTGAGACATCTGTCGATTCTGAGTAGAATGAGCCCAATAATATCCAGAATAATAAGAATCATGTTTTTAATATATATTTTTGAAAACGCCCTTCAGCGACTTTCACATCATAATTTGGCAATTATTCCTAATTGTAGTTTACAAAGAGGTCCACAACGTTTGATGTTAGGCCACGTAGCCAACATGGCCTGACGCTTATCCTCCGTAGCGATCGAAACGCAACTGTCACTGTCGCACTGAGGGCCTAACGCGAACCACGTTCGACGTGTTACCTCTCTATCGCACTTGTGAATTCGTACGTAAGTATGACAGGGAGGCAACACGTCGAACGTGGTTCGCGGTAAGCCCTCTGATATGGAAAAGTGATAGAGAGACACAAAGCGTTTCGCTGTCGAAACGACAGCGATTGTCACATTGGCTAGGCCGGTAGGTTCCACTACCGTGACTGTCAAACATCTGCTTTTGCATTTGTTCATGTTTTATCGAAATTTAAGTTGTTTGCCTTACAATTTCACGGAAATCACTTTGAATCTCTGCTTCTATGATCATCTAGTTAGTGTCTAATGTTATCTGGAATGGAATATAGGTGTCTAGAGTTCATTTAAGATAAGAGTCACCGAGAATAATTTTTGTAAACCCTTGAAAGCATGTTATTCTTGTCTGTTTAGAGTCATACGTTTGACGACCGGTCTGGCCTAGAGGGTGACCTACGAAGCCGATGGTCCCGGGTTCAAATCCTGGTAAAGGCATTTATTCGTGTGATGAGCATGGATATTTGTTCATGGGTGTTCATTATTTAAGTATTTATATAAATTCATATATTATATATATCGTTATCTAAGTACCCTCAACACAAGCCTTATTGAGCTTACTGTGGGGCTTAGTCAATTTGTGTAATAATGTCCTATAATATTTATTTGATTTATACGTACCCGCCGCTAAAAGCCGATCCCATACTACCGAATTTACGATTTCATTTTAAAAGAACATGCTTAAATTCATTAAACTACGTGTAGAGTTGTTGTTGTTGTTTTGACAAAAAACCATAGAAGCGCAGCGTGAATCTCGCGACCTAAACGCGTAAGCGCCATGAATCTTACGGCGCTTACAACGTTTTGGTCGCGTGGTGCAGGTTGCGATTCCAACGATTTCATTGTTTGGTATGGCTTCTTTATAGTAATAATACCTTAATGGCTTAAATTACAAGAAACTTAGCATGAATATCAATGAAACATATGTCTGGTACTAGTTTTTGTAGCAAACATTTGTTATTCATAAGGAAAACACCACATTTTGTCATTGCAATGCCTGTGCAGAGTTATCGTAGTTGGGGTCTAAAACATATCGCCTCAAAAATATCAAAATTGTGTCACAAACTTCGATTCCCGTTTATGACAGGAAAATAAATAAATAATAATTAAATATTATTACACTAATTGTATAAGCCCCAATATGGCTTGTGTTGTGGGTACTTTAGATGACGCTATATATGTCATATATACTTAAATACATAGAAAGCACCCATGACTGAGGAACAAAGTAAATGCCCTTACCAGAATTTGAACCCAGGACCATTCTCTAAAAATATTGTGCTTAACTCAGGGGGTAAATTAGTTAATCTCACCCAATCCTGCACAAGGTATATTATAACACCACTTTCCCTGACACGATTTTTCTCTTTATTCACCCTTCCTAATGCAATCGCTGACAGTCTTCAAATTAATTATTAATACAGTAATAATAAAAACGTGTATTTTCTTATATGTGTGGAGTTTGGTGTGATATTCAATCGTCAGGAATGCAATTTTAAATGGTTACGCTCGGCAGGGATGCTCGGCAGGCATCCCGGCGGTTGTCAGTGACGACCTGTCTGGCCTACTAGTGACCCTGTCTATAAAGCCGATGGTCACGGGTTCAAATCCTGGTAAGGACATTTTTTGTGTGTGAGACGGATATTTGTTACTGTATATTTTAGTATTTATATATTATATATATCGTAGTCTAAGTGCCCACAACACGAGCTTTATTGAGCTTACTGTGGGACTTATTCAATGTGTGTAATAAAATCCTATAATATTTCTTTCGTTAGAATAGGTTCAGTGGTTTAAACCTAAAGACTATGCATTATTTCGGCTTATTGGTCAATACTTATAACGTCATGTTTTCATGATGTGACGTCACGTTGGTGACAATAAGCGACTAAGATAGCTTCCGCAAAAGCGACACGCGCGTGGGCCATTCTGAATTAGGCAACACGTAGAGTTGCCATCAGATATGTCGGAGCGGCCGAGTCGCTCACAAATATCTAAATACGCCTCTGTTGTTAAAGCGATAGAGTGCGTGTTCAGATGTTTTTGATCACTTCGGCCACTCCGATATATCTGATAGTGACTGTACACTGGTCAAACCACGTCATCATATCTGTTATGGTCAAACCACGTCATCATATCAATAATGCAGTTCATTGAAAATAAGGGTTGCCAAAATTATAGATCGTGTCATTCACAAAGACGCAAATCGTATTGTTACTAAAGGTTAGATTCGACAAATCTGCGCGTCATCGTGGATGACACGAACTATATATACTGTACTATTATATGTTGTACTAAAAGGTACATAGCTTAGCTTTAACTAGCATGAAATCATAATTCTACTAAAAGTGTTATCATGGGCGTTCAATCACTGAATATTTAGGATTTTGAATAAGTAAAATATTATATTATATAATAATTGTAAAAAAATATGGGCGAAGTTGGGGACGAGTAGTAAAAATAGATTACCCTACAATGTACCTACTTTGGTCCATGTTATGCACGAAAATTCGAAATTTAACTTATTTTTTTTTAGATTATGGTAGGTAAGTTAATATATTATATGCAGATTTAAAGTAGACCAACACTTCAATCAATTTGTAGATAACACTTAAAAGAGATTGTTATATAATTTGCATATTACTCTGGCAAACGATAGAGTTATTATACTTATTATTACTATAGAGAAGCCATGCCAACCAATGAAATTCTCGCAATCGCAATCTGTACCACGCGACCAAAACGTGGTAAGCGCCGTAAAACTCGCAATCGCAATCTGTACCACGCGACCAAAACGTGGTAAGCGCCGTAAAACTCGCAATCGCAATCTGTACCACGCGACCAAAACGTGGTAAGCGCCGTAAAACTCGCAATCGCAATCTGTACCACGCGACCAAAACGTGGTAAGCGCCGTAAAACTCGCAATCGCAATCTGTACCACGCGACCAAAACGTGGTAAGCGCCGTAAAATTCATGGCGCTTACGCGTTTAGGTCGCGAGATTCAAGCTCCGCTTCTATTGTTTGCTTTCAGAACAACAAGTACTCATGGCGCAAAATACTGGTCGTCTGTGCCTGTTCTATGCGTAGTAATAATAATTCAATGTGGCAAACCCACTTTGTCAGTAGAAAACGGCGCGAAATTCAAATTTTCTATAGGAAGACAACCCTTCGCGCCTAAATTATATAAATTTGCTGCCCTTTTTTACTGACGGAAATGGCTTGCAATACTACGCTAGACTACAAATATCAAATATTTATTCAGCAAATAGGCCACAGCAACACTTTTACATGTCAATTTTTACAAACAATAAAAATTACAAAATACAATTACCAAATAAGGAATCGATGAAATAATATATACTTTATTAGAGATGTATACTGTTTCTAAATGTCAATTTACACAAAAAAACTATGATAAAAAAATAAACCCAACAAATACTAAAATTCTTTAGAGATGTATAAGTCTGTAAGTGTCAGAGATAAAATATAAAAAAAAAAAAACATTAAATTATCCTTCGAGATTTAGAGGGTCAAGACATGAATTCTGATATAAATAATTAAAAGACAAGAAATTAAATCAGACAAGAACCGAATGAAGTGTCTCACGTTAATGCCACTCAAATGTAAAGTTACATACTTATATAACATAACATGTAGCCCGTGTAAACTTAAACAGACCGGTCTCCACAAACAGCACCCGTTCACGAGTATGACGCGTATATCAGCCATCGCCTCCCTCAACCTTCATTCAGGAAAGTGGCGACCCGATCAACGACGTTACCGTACCTAAGTAAAGACTTTTAAGCGAGCATAACATGTTCAAGCCAGGCGCGGATACAAGATTTGGCTTTGGGGGGGGGCCATTTTGAGAAAATCATATATTTTTGCACAGAAAATAAGGTAAAAAAAAATGTTACTCAATTTAGTAATGTGAGAGCCAGGGTTTTAGGGGGGGGCCATTGCCCCTATGGCCCCCCCCTTGTATCCGCGCCTGGTTCAAGCTGCCGGGCTGTATTAAAATATATATACAAAAAAAAAGGTGAGATACAACATTTATGCTTGTATGTTACTAGTTATAGCCAAGTGCAAAAATATGTATCGAAAGAATCGTCTCATAAATATGGTACTACGCTCTTATTACACTGGAATAAGATGCTATGGGACATATTTTTGAGTAAGATGTGTACATCCATATTTTTACACTTGACTGTACATTAAAGACGGCATAGCGCCACATACACTTTTATCGACAAACATTTCAGAGTGGCCCGTGTGCGCCTGACAGAACTATATTATAATAATGTGTGCGCACGCGTCTCTTAGCACAATTATCGCGGCTGACTATATTTACACGCCAGTTTGTGCCTGTTATAGGCAAATCACTTCTAATACCTAAATATAACTAACTAAAAGACCGTTAATTTTTGCCGTAACAGTTCAAATTTTATTTTAATACCTAGCCAAGATGACAGGAATTCGCTCTGTAACGAACGATACGCTAATATCACTCTGTCCCACAAATTTGTAAGAGTGATAGAGAGATTACCGTTTCGTTTGCTACGGCGCAAACGATTGGCATCTTGGTTAGGGCTTGGATAAAACAGAGACTGGTGAATAGAGTAGACCTACAAAACTCCGTACAAAAATTAGATAATTTTGAGGATCAAATGTCTATATGGTGTCCATTGATCGTGACGTCACGATCAAGTTGAAGCAGTCTTCAAGTAGGTATGGAAAACAAGAAAATTGTGATTTCGACGGTGAAATATTGTTTACTTAAATATAATCTATTTGTTTTTTTATTTAGACATAGAAAAATCTTATTCAACATCACATGAAATGGCAGAGTTAACAGACAGTGACATTTAACACAAATAAGCCTTAAATTTAGACTTAAAAGCTAAGAAATTGAGTTGTATATATAAGAGAGAAATATTCATCTGTGTTAAAAAGGAGCTTACCTCACCATAATGTTGCAGTGTATTTACTACAACGCTGGTTTTCAGGCAGACCCTTGATATATTATCCGTTACTCGCTGTTAGTCGGAAACTAAATGGCTTAGAGTTATGTTATTATGTATGAGTGTACACTACATATATGTATTATAATTTGGACAAAACAAATTCTAGTGTGGTGTGAGCTGAAATGAAAAGTAAAGTATATTAACTGATAAGATTGATAAGAGAATATTTGTAAGATATATATGCGTGTAAATATACTTACTTAAAAAGGTAAAAATAAATAAACAAGAATAAAAAATTGGAATCTTTAAGGTCTTGTATGTTTTCATCATTGCCACATTCAGTTTGTGTTCAATTTAGTGTGTTAAATTGCTCATTTTCGATCTATACCGCGGACCTGCATAGGTACTCGTAGCGCTATTTTTGCTTTTTAGCTTCGTGTAACCTAGTTCAATTTCAATTATGAATTTTTGCATTTCTTGTCATCGGGTCGAGTATTTAAATTAAAAAGTGATGTCTATTCCTCACGCAGTCGGAGTCGGAGGCGGACTCTGATATAAAAATATGATAGAATCTAGAATCAATCGATTGCTACGTCACAGAATGCGTTCTTATTAGAACTTATTCTGAAAGATGTGAGAGGTTAGTTGTTGTATATAATATGTATTATATAATATAGACTGTATTATTTATTATAGTTATATATGTTTGATTCAACAAAGGTACATTGTGACGACAAAATAATATCTTAATAATGCCAGTCGCGCGTGCATTACGCTCGTACATATTTTATCTCACTCCCTGCCTCATCACGAATGAAAGTGCGAGCGAGATGTACCGAAATCAATATGAAATCTAAGTAGGGTCATATTCATATTCATATTTTTATTGATAAAGGTAATTACACGTCATGGTTAGGGACATAAAATTGGATTACTTTTAACTTTATATAAATTATATGATCAATTAAATACAAATGTGAATCATAATCATAAATCAAAATTTAAGGTAAAATGAAGATATTAGAAAAATGCAAAAAATAATAAACGGGTAATGCCTGGCCTTCACATTGGCGCCTGTTTACACATTGATTAATGCTTATAGCGAGTTCGTATATTTACTACTAGCATTTAGTAGCAAATGTGTAAACTCGTAATTAACGCTATTCAATGTGTAAACAGGCCCCAACGTGCCGGCCATACTTAACCCAAAGCCACACTTACCCGTATTCGCCTTACATAATATTTCGTAAATCTGAATGTATCTTCTTGTTTGTTTAATATTTTCTTTCATTGCATTAAAGCTTTTCCATTGTACCCTTTGCATTTATTTCACCAGCTGCAAGAAGCTAATTAACTTTACATTGAGAATGTATTGTATTCTTTCTTGTACAGTCAAGTGCAAAAATATGTATCGAAAGAATCGTCTCATAAATATGGTACTACGCTCTTATTAGACTGGAATAAGATGCTATAGGACATATTTTTGAGTAAGATGTGTACATCCATATTTTTACACTTGACTGTAGGTCCAACTAGGTACAAACGTACTTGAAACTTTCATATCTATTATTTATTTAGATAGAGGTATTGTAATTTTAACCCCCACCCCGGCGCAAAAAAAAGGGTGTTATAATGTGATATATTTGACGCCAATGTCTGTATGTGTCTGTCTGTTTGTGGCATGGTAGCTCTCCAACAGATGGACTGATTTGGAAGCGTTTTTTTAATATGAAAGCCAGTTTCCTTGCGGTGTTTCTTGGTGTTTGATAAAAATCGATCCAGCGGGCTAAGTACGGTCCTTTGTTTTGTAAGGTGTAATAATAATGTTCCATAGATATATATTTATTAATCAATACTTTTTTTTGTCGGAAATATTTTTTTATAATCCTCTTTTTCTTTGTATCTTAAATTCTTGTCTTGTAAAGCACAAGTCACAAAACTAACCCCATATTCTTGTATAAACTTCCGGAGCCCATTTCTCGAATAGCAAGCAAAGAGAATTTTAAATAGAGGGGTATTGTCAAAAAAAACTTAGTAGCGACGTAAATTTACTGCCATCTTTCGACACATAATTAAAACTTTTCAGAACGCCATTTGACTTTGATCCTTATTCTTTAACTGATATGTGTTCAATTTGTTAAATATCAAAAAGTGGCGCCATCTAATAGATGAAAGGCAGGATTTAGCAGCATCGTTTCGAGCGATGGCGCCATAACCTTTAGGTAGTGCCCGATAAGATGGCGCCACTTTTTGATATCTAACAAATTGAACACATATCAGTGAAAGAATAAGGATCGAAGTCAAATGGCGTTCTAAAAAGTTTTAGTGATGTGTAGAAAGATGGCAGTAAATTTACGTCACTACAAAGTTTTCTTTGACAATACCCCTCTATTTCAATTTCTCTTTGGTATTAGTCTAATATTATTAGTGTGTTGTCATGGTAACCCATACGACTTGACAGTTCGTAGACTAATAATAGTCTAATACCGTTCGAGAAATGGACCCAGGAGGTTCTGTTATGGGGTTATTTATAAGTAGTCATATCTTTTGTATATTATTTACTGTAAATGCTGTAGAACCTCTCAATAAATAAATATCATGCTAGCCATACTGGCTGATAAAGGTACAAGCAATAAAAATGGTCAAACTAAAAATTAAACATATCTATGAACACCCTATTATAAGAAAATAATTATGATTGATTACCCATTTGATTATTAAATAAAAACTTGAAAGAAACCGATATAAGTACACAAGTGGTTAATGGCTTCTAACTCTGTAGAAGGATAATTAACAAAAAACTTAATCAAGTACTTTTTGGCTCCGGTTGCAAAAATGAAGATGACCTTGAATCCCAAAAACGACGTCCGGTCTGGCCTGGCCTAGTGGGTAGTGAACCTGCCTATGAAGCCGATGGTCCTGGGTTCGAATCCCGGTAAGTGTATTTATTTGTGTAATGAGCACAAATATCTATTCCTGAGTCATGGGTGTTTTCTATATATTTAAGTATTTATATATTATATATATCTGAGTACCCACAACACAAGCCTTCTTGAGTTTAATGTGAGACTCAGTCAATCTGTGTGAGAATGTCCTATAAAAAAGGTACATTTCTGTTGTAAATACAGTCGGCATCGATAGTGAAGCGATCGACATAAAAATCAAAGTGATTTGTTAAGATTTAGTTAGTGGAAACCGTTTTCTCCCGAAATGAAAATTTCATACAAAAAGTACCGTTATTTCCCTCTCTGAAGTATAGCATGAATTATTTGAAATGATTTTTTCGCCTCAAACCCAAAGCTGTTAAAGAAAAGGCATTGTTTATTTTGTGCACCGCGGTGACTACCTAATTTTTCATTAGTGAGAAGGATCACGCCCGTTTCAAACATAATTTTAGCGTTCTTCTTTTATGCCTCAAATTGTTGTAACAGCTTTTTGTCACCTCCGAATTTTCTTACCTATCGTACTCGATAACCTACACGTGTTATCTCCGAATGCTGTTACATGAATTTGAAACTTATAAGTAGAACGCGAAAATTGTCTTTTAAACGGACTCGATCCTTCTCACTAATAAGAAATTCGGTAGTCACGGCGGTGCATAAAAGAAACAATGCCTTTTGTTTAACACCTTAGGGTTTTAGGCCAAAAAATCATCTCAGATTACTACTGTGTATACTATAACATTGTATAGTATACACACGTATGGTACTACTTGTCGTTGTTGCTATACTCGTACCTAATAGAAATTGTAACACCAAAAAAAAAAGTTATACATACCAAATTTATTTGTTTGCTCTGTTTTCTTCGTATAACAATTTTAGCGACAAAAACTACTACAGGTATAAGAAATATATAGTACATTATTGTAAAAGGCGGGAATTGGTAATTCACGGAGGAGTATATATTTTGTTGGACTATGCGAAGCAGAGACCAACAAAGAAGACGAATCCAGGCTATTCCTGACGAGGCATATATTCTCAAAACATGCGAGGAAATAAGGTAAAATAATCATATATCACTTAAATCGAACCTTCACATCAAAAACGTCAACTTCAATTTCCCTCTTTAATTATTTTTTTAAAGTTGAAAGCACAACTCTTACTGCCATTCAGTACCATTCAATATTAATTCATTCAATTTAATTGTGTAATAATAAAAGCTGTATGTGCACGCCTAAGATCCTTCAAAATATATAAAAACAAAATACAGTTTTCCAAGAAAACCCCATACATAGGGCGATCCTCGTCATAGTAACAAATCATCAGATTGCCAAGATCTATTGAATGAGACATGTTTTGTTTCTGTTGGTGGGTGGGGACAGTTCTGCCCATGGTCCATTATGTAGTCTTTGATTTTATTAAGCGGCTGTCAATACCTAAAGCGCGCACACTGTCTATTTGTATCGGAGTAAATGAGATAGCACTGTCGCATGTTACTGGGCCTGGGCAAGGGAATAATAAGAAAAATATTTAAATAAAAAAAGTGGATTATCAGTGTAATATTTAACTCGACCACGGTTTAGATATAAATGTTTTGAAATTGTGATTTTAATTGCAGACCCATAAGTCAAAACAATAAAGACATAAAACCGTTTAATTGTGATTTTAAGACCAATCTTTGCAATTATTTTCTATCGAGCCGATTTCGTTCAATCGTGTATCGAGTACAACCACGGTCTTTGAAATATAATTAATATGAACATATATTTTTCTTACTTGACTAAAACAAATAGTCTTTCTTGAAAAACTGTTTAAGTAACATCAATTTCAAGGACATTGGGTGTTGACAGCCTCTTAAGCAGTATACGACAGTCTTTTAACAACACTAAGAACGAGACATGTAAGTTGGTTTATCTTCCTATCTTACTCTATCTTATAGCTTCCAATGACTACTGACCCGTGTAGACACGGCTATAATTATAATTGGCCGTTTGCATTGATTTTTCTTAGTGAGTATATCTTCAAAAGGTAAAAAACAATACAGTAATAACTTCCTTTCCGCTAAACAAGACAATTCCATTAAAATCACAAAAATTCAAATCATATTTTTTTAATTTGTGTCTGACCATTAAGAAGAACTTCCCGCACTATTTTTGCTATAATAAGGTGAAAATTTCCGAGCATATAGGAGAAAAAAAAAAACTTAATAAATAATGCGGAAGGAACGTAATACCTACAGCTAACATTCTAGTTAGATTAGATATGAAATAGATTTGCGGATAGGTTAAACTTTATCAATAAAATACAAGGGTAATTGGCGTGTTGAAGGTCGGACGGAGTGTGTAAGATCCAGTGCAGTCGCCATCAGATATATCGAAGCGGACAATGTGCTCAAAAATATCTAAACATGCAATGAAACGTCTTTGTACAATCGCCGTCAGATATATCGGAGCGACTAAGGTGAAATCAGTCATGACATTAAAACATTGACATATATCTAAAGACGGGCTTGACGGGCAATAAGAATGGTGCTAGTTCAGTGGTCTCACTCACGAATTCGAGCCAATCGTGCAGTCTAACGCTACTAGTTGCGACCAATCGCGCGCGTATTGCTAACTCATCCACCAATCGCGTTGTGGCGTTGGACTACACGATTGGCTCGAATTCCTGTCCGCTGCTAGCCCCATTCTTATAGCCCGTAAGTCGCGGATATATGTCAATGCGTTAAAGGGAATGTTTCGTGAACGTCTAAAACACCTGTTGATCAAAAACCCCAAGGCAATTACATAATTACCCAAATGTAGACGAGGATAAATAGCCCCAGGGACAGATACTCCGTGAGTCATTTCTTTCCGAGCTAGTAAAGATGTACCGAGAAGCCTCGTGGACGTCCCGATAGTCGAACGGTCTGATAGCGAAGAGTCTCGACCAACATCTTGACGTACTCTCGCTAGGTGGTTGGATCGAGGGTGAGATGCAAAAGGCGGTGGTCTTGGACACGGCGCGGATAGTCCAGCGGTTCCTTGCTCTGCGGCCCTGACCACCGGCAGCTTTGGCCCGCTGCTGGCGGAACCCTAGGTTAGGTTTTTTACAATGTGTTTATATCTGTTTCGTATTCATTTTGTTTGTTTGTTTAAACTTTATTGCACAAATTTACAAAAAGAGTACAAATGGCGGACTTAACGCCTTGAGGCATTCTCTACCAGTCAACCATTGAGCTAAACAGAAATAGTTTGGTGCAGGATTGTAAAGAGTTGATATGGAAATAGACACAAGTCGAGACTACTATGATACTATACTTACACAAATATATATTTTAAATATACCTACATATATACATATTCAATATATATAAATAAACATACATATATATAATAATTTTGTATATGTCTTTGTATTTTACTTTTACATCAATATTGTAAAAAAAAACCTCGTCACCTAAGAAGAAACATGAATTATATAATTAATAAATAATAAACATAGAAAAATCGAAAATCGTGCATCTCTCTTGCATATTCGAGCCAGCTTTGTAGTCAGGGAAATTTTAAAATCGAATCGGAAACTAATATACGTTTCCATCTCTGTTGCTCCAAAACAGTGACATAAAGACATTGACAGACGAACCAATTTAGTTCGCTTTCCGAGCTCTATTCAATGACTAATTACCGTATTGTATTATAATTGTGGCACACAAAAACCCCGAAAAGCGACAAATGTTTTATTAATTAGCTAATATTCAACTATTTACACAGGTTTTTGTACTACGTGTCATATTTCAGTCTAAAAATATGTTAAACTTATGCCTAAGGAATATATATGTATCAAATTTTGTTTTGTTTAAAATTTACTAAGTTTCGGTCAATTTCGTATTAGAACAGCGAATGAATGACAAATACCGCTACCACCAGTATCACGTCTGCGTAACTTACTTTCCATGCATCTCGCTCGTACTCGCATATTAGTGCAAACGAGATGTATAGAAAATAATTTACGTAGATATGAACGAATATGTCAATGTCAAAACTGGTAATAGCGGTAAAGGATTTTAAATTATTGTGATCTTCGAGACGGTATGTAAGTTGTTTTTTTAATACTCTAGAACGCGCTGTGCATCTGCTATTTATTCCATTCAGCCCATTTTCATCTTCAGATCTTCACTATTTAGATGATTGATAGTCCTCAATTGTTAGTCACTTTGTATGACATTTGTAAATAACAAAGTGTGGCAATATCATCAATATGTCATTAATGTCAATTATTATAAAAATATGAAGTTTATTATGACACTCCGTCACTAACGTCACGTCACTATTCAAGCCATTGAAAAGTAAGCTTAGAAATTCTCTAATTTCTACGGTTATATGATATAAAATTTAAGACAAATATACATATGTAGAGTACCTACATTTAAGCGTGGTGCGGACAAACTAAAAGCTTGAACAAGTTTTTGGCAAAAAAACATTTTTGGTACAATTTATAATCGCTGACTGTACTTTTCTTTCCCCCAAAACCCCAGACACAATTAGGTGCCGTTGTTTGACAAAGATCCTATGTCCACCTTCTGTCTCCATCAAATCAGCTTGATAAATAGCATTGTCACCCGACTTACATATTTTCAGCAAATTTTCAGCTTAATTGGAGGATTTGACCAGTACAAACATAACAGTTTTGAATGATTCACGATTAGTTTCACTAGAGTTAAATCACACCCGCCCGCTATTTCCAGTTACCCGTGAACAAGATGCATGTAACTGCATCGAAATATCGGGAGCTCAAAAACAATACAAAAGATAATCATGGTTTTTATCCCGATCGATTTAAGTCCAGTACAAACATAGTAACATAGCTACATATTTACAAGTAAATAAAAGTTTGTAACATAAAGAAAACTTCAATTGACTGACTACTCAAATCAGCTTCTGTACCCCTAGTGTAAATTTAGTCGATAGCGAAACGTGACGTACGCGTTTGCGTTAAGTCTCATTTTGTATGGGTTTTTGAACAGCGCGCCAAGCGGGACGTTTTGCAAAGTCAAAAATCTCATACAAAATGACACTTAACGCAAACGCGTACGTCACGTTTCGCTGTCGAAAATATTTACACTAGGGGTACTGTTTTCGAAATGTCAAAACGATTAGCCACTATGGAATCTGTATGAAAAACAGAACAATGTCGTCACTACTCTTTATATTTCTTTCGGATTTATTGAATTAAAATTACATCTGAATCCTACGGTCTAGGTTTTTCTAATATGTTCCTAGTGCTTTATTTCGTCGTACATGGTGTGAAATAATTTATTTTAAATACAAAATAATATTTTCACTTATTTTAAATATTAAGGCTCATTTAAACGGCGCGTGAACTCGCATGCGATTTTAATTACATTGCGGGCTATTGAAGTTACATTGAGTTCAGCCGACCGATCAAATACCGCAATGAAATGAATGCGCATGAGAGTTCTCGTTCCATCTAAATGAGCCCTTATGCTGTCACTCTTTATTTCAATGCGTGCATTAACTTATATTTTGTAGAAGTCTTGCCAGCTTTTTTTAATTTTTGACGTTGAAAGACATCCTCCTAAAGTCATCCGGTAAAGAACTAAAGGAGCGCTCGTAAATAGCCGTACAAGAACTAAATAAATAAATCTGTTCTTGGCTGAGCCCACATTGAAAATATTGTATAATATTGTATGGTATGTCTGGAAAAAATTCTCGGGTCAAAGTTGGAGAAAGTCAATATCAATATGAAAGTCGGTCCTCAAGTCCTCATACTCTTTTTGACGAGGTAGCAAGGTACCAAATGTAGTATTAAATCCCTTAACCGTAACGTGAAAGGTAAGGGTAATATTATAGTAAATTATGTGGCTGTTAAATTTGAGTGTGGGTTTATGAAACGAGCTGAAAGCAGCTTTCATAAAAACATCACACGAATGTCTTTATGCCAAATTATGTACAGTTAAATACACCGATTCATCTAAACATATAGTATTGCTTATAAAGTCTCTATGATATATTCAGGAACCGCAAGTTACAACCACCATTGCGGCATTCGATCACACTGTGCAATTGACATTTCATTTCGAAGAAATAGAAGTGACTTCTTGTGAGTTCAGAGACTTTTATAAACTAAATATTCCTCAATAATATAAAAACATTTAAAAAGATATATCTTAAAAAAGCATAACATAAAGGTACTTTAATGACAACCATACCTTAAAAGTTATCCGACGCCGCTTGCCGGCAGTTCATTCGCTGCTCAGACACACACACACATACAGATACACGGCACTACATGGAACACATACAAATACGTATCCATTAAATATATATGTAAGTAAAATAAAACTTGAAGGCTTGCGAGTTTCTTACACAGCGTCAAAACACACACTGAATTTCAGGAAAATAAGAGGTTCTATGAAATAATTCGTCAAAAGAATACAAAAGCCATGCTACTATAAATGTTTTAATTTTCCAAAGTACTAATATGAGTCTTATGCGGTTAAGATAAATTTTAAATTACAGCGAAATGTGAATATCATAGTAGTCAAGTATGATATATACCTTACGTCAAAAAGTCGTATATCGTAACGGCAGAAAGAAGAACGTTGTAAGTGCATCATAGTTGCATCTAGTGTTATACCGACAAGACTTGGTACTTGCCTAAGATATGCATAGAGTTAAACTAAGCTAACTCTGCATGCATTTGCAATGCCAAAGCGTGACAATGTAATTATTTCAAATTGCTATGAAAATATTACTTCATAATGATCATACTCACATTATTCAAAATTAGCTTAGACGGTATTCACCCAAACGTATAAAGAGGTTGACGAGTTCGCAACA